>NC_059440.1:31553435-31808923 GCF_021028975.2 Sphaerodactylus townsendi
TTTTTAAGCTGATGGCAACCGAGCCCGTTTGATCTCTTTCCCCTTCCGTACAATCTGCATTCTTTCCTCCCAGCTTTCTGTGCCTAGAACTACTTCTTCATTTAGCTGTTTTGAAATAAATATTTACTTGGTACTAAAAAATGGCGGCCCACACCATGGCCTCCACAGACCCAAAGCAACATGGGGAAAATTTACATCATTGCCTGTTGTGTAACGCACCCCACTCTTACTGCGTCTCCGTTTTACGGCCCTGGCCCCTACTTGGCGGAATAAACTCCCAAATGAGAGCAGGGCCCTGCGTGACCTAAACTGTTTCCGCAGGGCCTGTAAGATGGAACTTTTCTGCCAGGCATTCCCATCTGGCCAGCTGGACTGACTTGACTGTTACCATCATTGGCCTTCCGTGGGTACGGTAGGGAGGGAGGGATGCCGCCATCTGTGGTCATTTTTTACTGGTTTTATGTTTGAAATGGTTTTATGGCTGTTTTTATTGTTCGCCGCCCTGAGCCCCATTGGGGAGGGCAAGATATAAATGGAAAAATAAAAATTTAAAAATAAATTTTAAAAAATCTTACAGCTAACTGGCAAAGGAATTTAAGGGGGTGGGATTTCTGAACTATTGTTTTCCCCAGGCTGAAAGAAATCAGATGCCATTCAGAGTCACCCCAAAACTTTAGTGCAGGGGGGGTCCAACTCTGGCGCTTCAGATGTTCATGGGCTACAATTCCCAACTGGCCATGTCAGCAGGGGCTGATGGGAACTGTAGTCCATGAACATCTGAACAGCCAGAGTTGGACACTCCTGCTTTAGGGTATGTCTTGATTCCACCCTCTCCTGATCCCACTTTAAGTGGTTTCTTTGAATAAACTTGCCTCAAACCTTTTTTTTTTAAAAAAAAAAACACTGCTGGAGAGGGAAGCCAAGCACAACAAAATAAAAAACAAGCCCTTTATTTTCCTCCTGCTATTAAGTTTTGTCAGCATAATGTACAGCTCCACAACACGCTCTGCTGAACTAGGGAACTTCTCAGGGCATCATTCCAGAAGATTGGCTCAGCGGTCTCTGGCACATCTGGCGTCCAGATCATCAGGCTGGCCAAGGGGAAAATGCAGAGGAAGCAGCCGGCCCCAAAGATTGTCTGTAGAGTGGCCAGATTACTTTGGAGAGAAGCTCGAGCATCGGG
Organism: Sphaerodactylus townsendi; assembly: GCF_021028975.2. Taxonomy (NCBI): domain Eukaryota; kingdom Metazoa; phylum Chordata; class Lepidosauria; order Squamata; family Sphaerodactylidae; genus Sphaerodactylus; species Sphaerodactylus townsendi. The sequence goes on from NC_059440.1 coordinate 31,554,619, forward strand.
CATGGGCTTGGACTAGATCAGCGGTCTGCAACCCAGCATGCAGGGATTGATGGGATTTGTAGCCCATTAACATCTGGAGAGCCGCAGGTTGCAGACCCCTGGACTAGATGGCCTGTATGGCCCCTTCCAACTCTATGATTCCACGAGTCTATGGGGAAAGAACTACAGCTCATTGACAGAGCTTCAAATGCAGCAGGCCCCACATTCAATTCCTGGTGTCCCTAGTTCCATGGTGGCGAACCTTTGGCACTCCAGATGTTATGGACTACAATTCCCATCAGCCCCTGCCAGCATGGCCAATTGGCCACGCTGGCAGGGGCTGATGGGAATTGTAGTCCATAACATCTGGAGTGCCAAAGGTTCGCCACCACTGCCCTAGTTGAAGAGCCACACACACACACACCCACACACACACACACACACACACACACACACACACACACACACCACACCACACCACACCACACCACACCACACCACACCACACCACACCACACCACACCACACCACACCTTTATTAGGCATGGTACAATTACAGTTACAATGATCAAATAGAGATCTATACCATAGCTCTATATAAAATGTAATTGTATAAAATAGTCACATCTCATAAACCATCTAAATAGTTAAAATTTGATCTAGTCTTAACAACTTCAACTAAAAAAGAGGCAACAGGTAGGTACTGCAGGTGAAAAATGGCTTAAAAGGAATCGTATGGTGTTTCCATTGGGTGATATGCTCCTTGATTTAAGAAGGGGAGACAGGTGTAATCTACGAGCGTGAGTGTGAAAATGGCATTCCAGTAAAATATGTTGGATTGTGTCATGTGCATGCATGTTGTCCTTTTTGACAATACACCAAGGCTCCTTTTATACCAAGCAAAAGCCCTTGCTTATAAAGGAGTTTTTTCGACCCGCGTTTTCACAAATGAGCTTCAGATAATAGAGGCGGAGAAAGACTTTTCTCTGCCAGAGATCCAGGTTAAGAGTTGCTGCTGAGAATAGACTAAAGTCTTCCATAAGACAGCTTCCTATCCATAAGCCATTCACGCTTGCCCACAGGAGAGGCCCCCCACAAAACACGGCTCCCCCTTGGCCTATTTGATCCGGTTCTTTTGCAGAGGGCCCAGACAGCAGAGCAGAAAGGCTCTTGTAATCCCGGTATGGCTCACCTGCCTCGACAAGAGAGTGTTCCGCACCACGGTAAAGATCAACAGATTTGTTGCTGCAGAGCCTTCTGTGACCACCGGAGCCCCCTTCGTCTCCACCCCACGAAGCTCTCATCCACAAGAAGCTTCTGCTGTACTAAATCTGTTTGCCTTTCAGAAAGCTGCTTTGGACGCTGTGGGCCGCCCCCTGGATTGTTCCTAGGACACCGTCTGCCTTTGCTAGCAGCTGAACAAGACAGTCATGGAGAGCAATATCAACAGCTCTTTGCCGTGAGCTCTAAAGGGAGCCAATGTGGTGTAGTGGTTAAGAGCAGCGGACTCTAATCTAGAGAACCAGGTTCGATTCCTCACACCTCCACATGAACATTACACCCCTGTGTAGTGAGCCAGGTTTGTTTCCCCACTCCTGAACATGAAGCCTGCTGGGTGACCTTGGGCCAGTCACAGTTCTCTCTGAACTCTCTCAGCCCCACCTGCCTCACAAGATGCTGTTGTGGGGAGAGGAAGGGAAAGGAGCTTGTAAGTCACTTTGAGACTCCTTTCAAGGTATAAATCCAAACTCTTCCCCCTCTTCTAAATGGGAACTTCCCAAACATTTGGAGGCAAGCAAGAGAAAGCCATCACTTTTTATCTTGGGTGATCCAGGAACCTGGCACAGCTATCTAGGAAATAGAACGCCTTCCCTGCAGACTTTCTGGAGGCCACAGTAGCAAGATTCAGGACTGGGCAGACATCTGATCAGATCAACCACAGCCCTTCTAATGGTCTATTAGTCATGGAGCCTCCATATTTAGAGGCAGTATCCTTCCAAACACTGATGGGGGCACTGTTTTTATACTTGATGGGAGTCTCCCAAAACATCTATTTGGCCATTCTTGCTGGTCTGATGCTGAAATAGTGAGGTTCTTTAGTTTGATGCCACAGGACTGCTTCGGCATTCATACCTATTTCTGTTATTTATGGTCTGCCTTTCTCACTGAGACTCAAAGTAGATTACATCGTGCAAGTCAAGTCCAATCAACAAGATGGGCCATCCAGTCAACAGAGCAATAAAGTTTGTACTACAGGAATCGGAAAACAAATAGAAAACTGATTCAGCCATGATTTATTTGAAATACTTGTATTCTTCTCTGCCCATTAACCATACGGGGAGAGTGCCCACATACAGAATAGGCGCGGCATCAAAAGAGAACACAAGTGATGAAATGGAACCTGCATACAGAGAAGCAGTATACCTCTGAATCCCAGACAGTGGCAACACACAGGTTTGTTGCCTTCATGTTACCTCCAGCATGGTGCAGTGGTTAAGAGCAGGTGCATTCTAATCTGGAGAACCAAGTTTGATTCCACACTCTGCCTCTTGAGCTGTGGTGGCTTATCTGGTGAACCAGATTAGCTTGTGCACTCCAACACATGTCAGCTGGGTGACCTTGGGCTAGTCACAGTTCTTCGGAGCTCTCTCAGCCCCACCCACCGCACAGGGTGTTTATTGAGGGGGAGGGAAAGGAGATTGTAAGCCCCTTTGAGTCTCCTTACAGAAGAGAAAGGGGGGATATAAATCCAAACTCCTCCTCCTCCTCCTCCTCCTTCATGCCTTGCTGGTTGCTGCCTGGAAACCTCTGGCTGGCCACAGCTGGAGGCAAGATGATGGATCTTGGGTATGATCCAGCACAGTGTTTGTTTTGTTTGAACACCAACCTCAATTTTTTGCAACAAAAAATACTTATTGCTAAAAGCCACCTACTGCATTGCCGCAATTCTATTCAGATCTTCCAGCTGGGGGAAAAAACTTTCTTTAGGAGTTCCCGCTGCACCCCCCCCCCCCTATTAAACTCCAGTCGAGAGATTCACTACCACAGCAGTCCTGATGGCTACTGAAAAACATCTTGCCGGCAACCTAGCAACTGAAGAAACTACTATTTGGGGGTGGAGGGAAGAAGCTGGGAGAAAGATTGATCTCTGTCTTCTTTAACGGGAAACACTATCAAGGCAGCCTTTAACTCCCCAGGTTGCAACGGAGAAACAGATGGGCAGCGAGGGGACCACCTTTACAGAAAACGGGGCTTTGAGGAGAGGCGGGCAGCTGCCGGGATCGATCCATTCTCTGCAGAAATCAACTCCCTTTCCATATGGCCAAGGCAAGAGTCTGAAAGCCAAGCCATCTGCTTCACACGACAGAAGAGCGTGCTCTGGATCTACATCCAAGATGACTGGATCTCTGCCACAGACTCTGGGGACACCCTTGGAAACGCCCCTTGGGTTTCAGCCTCAGCTTTCCCCCAGAGATGTGAGAAGAAATGGCCAATCTCACACAGCTACGGAATGACCAAATACTACCTGAACATGAGTCAGCAGTGTGGCATGGCAGCCAAAAAAGCCAATGCAATTCTGGGATCATATCAATAAGAGAATAGTGTCTAGATGGAGGGAAATAATTGTACCACTCTACTCTGCATTGGTCAGACCTCACCTAGAGTACTGTGTTTAGCTCTGGGCATCGCAATTCAAGAAAGATATTGACAAGCTGTAATGGGTCCAGAGGACAGCAACAAAAATGGTAAAAGGACTGGAATTCATGCCCTAGAAAGAGAGACGTAGGGAGCTGGGGATGTTTAGAGAAGCGAAGGTTAAGGGGGGACATGATAGCTATGTTTAAATATCTGAAAGGATGCCATGTCGAAGAGGGAGCAAGCTTGTTTTCTGCTGCCTCAAAGACTGGGACACGGAGTAATGGATTCAAGGTGCAGGAAAAGAAATTCCACCTAAACACTAGGAAGAACTTCCTGACCATCCGGGCTGTTCCACGGTGGAATTCAGTGCCCTGGAGAGTGGTGGAGTCTCCTTCTTTGGAGTCTTCTTTTAAACAGAGGCTGGAAGAACATATGTCGGGAGTGTTTTGATTGTGTGTTCCTGCATGGCAGGGGGTTGGACTGGATGGTCCTTGTGGTCTCTTCCAACTCTATGATTCTACCTAGCCCAGAGTCTACTTACTCCAGCATCCTGTTCCCCAAGGCAGCCATACAGGTGAATTTATGCTGCTGCCTTTGACTCAGCCAAGCTATCTAGCTCAATATCTTTCCCTGTGGCAGACAAAAGGCCTTTCCTAGCTCCTGTTATCCACAAGCCATTGATTGAAGATGCCAGAATAATCCTGGGGTCTTCGCCACATAAAGCAGTGATTCAGGCACTGAGCCCCCCCACCCCTCACCAGATGCTTCCCAAAGAGACCAGAAAAACCAACAGTCAATAAAGGCATGATGGAGAAGGCACTGTTGGTTCCTAGAGGCTGCTATTGAAAAATACTCTGCCTTTGAATAAGGAGGTTCCATCACAGGTGCTGCTATACCTCCCTGGTCCATTTGTTTGTAGAGTCTCGAATTCAAAGCTATACTGCCTCCGAATAAGGGGGTTCCATCACAGCTGTTATTTATACTGCCCTATGTTTGGTTTAAGGTGGCATATTGTTCCCAAATCATTTTTTTTATTTAACACACAACTACATTTCCAGAATCTGTAGTAAGAAAATTATTACATGATTTGCATTTTAAAAAACTGTGCTAGATAGAGCATTGATGAACGGAACTTTGCGTCTTAAAAGCTTATGCCCACAAAACCTTGTTGATCTCCAAGGCACTACTGGACTCCATCTGTAGGATAATGGATAACAATGGTGATAGTTTTGGTCACAGATACTCAGGGTTAGCTCTCTAGGTGTGTTTGTCACAAAGTGGTTGCCCAGGGCAAGAAAGACCAGATTGACTCCAATCCTGCCATTTTGTGCATTTCTCCTCTATGGGACAGGCTCCAACTTCTGCAGACTCATTCGCCTAAGGGGAACTTATTGGGTGAGCTGTCAAATCTTACAAACTCTCATATGAACATATCCTGCAAGTGGGCAGAGCAAAACACAAAAGAGACGTGATGGGAATCAAAGCTTATAATTCCTTTAGATAGAAATCAGAAAGCACCTAAAAGCTCCGTCTACAAAGAACTTTGGTTCACACGCAACACACTGGCCTTCAAGGAGGCCGGAATGGTTTTTGCTGGGTCGTTCACGTATGCCGCCCTCATGCACAAAGCAGTTATTGGGAACTAGTGAAGCACGGCTGATAAATCAGTACAGGAGATTCCCTGGATACATCTTGCCTCTGCAAGGCAAAACAAGGCTGTGGCCTTCAACAAGCTATTCTCAGCTCCCCCCCCCCCCATGTCCCACGCCCCAAGTGCAATGTGGAGATTACATTCGCACCCTTTACAGCACTGTTGTAAGGGTTCCAACAAGATAATGTACACAAAGCACTATTTACACAAACTCCAGGTTTCCTGAGTTGCATTTCAGAGGGAACGCAGAGAGGCAGATGATTGACACACGGAGGACCCCACCAGGACTTCATACTCTGATGAGCAGACAGTAGCTCTCTAGTTTCCTCTGGCAGGGGTCACCACCACCACAGAGCCTTTACCACCAAGGTTAAACACCAAGGACCGGCCTGTGGCTCGCTATGTACCGAGCACGCATTCTCCCACTGAGTCATAGCCCTTCTGGACTCCGATCTCGGCACACATTTGTGAAAATGACTGGGGGGGGGGGAGTGCTCAGGGCTGGAGAAATAAGCCGTAGGATTCGCTTCCTGGTAAAGCACAGACCCTTTTGAAATTCAGATCAGGGAATCCAAAAGGGAACGCTCTTTAGATCCCTCTTGCCTTCCGACGACGGAAAAGTCCTGCCAGGGATCGGACATATGCTGTTCTTTCAAGAGGAGCTTTGAAAGACGCCTGCTCTTTCTCTCCCTGCCAAAGTATTTGGGTGCAGGAAAGAGCCCCCCCACCACCACCACTCCGTTGGCACAAGCTGGCACACTCCCCCGGGCGTCCTCCTCTCTTTGTCCCCTCCCCGTCACTCAACTCCTGAAAAGCAGAATGAGTCAGTTCGGAGTCCTACCTTCCTCCTGCTCGGTTGGGACCCTCGTTGAGATGCGGCGGGCACAGGGCAGCGGGTCCTTTCAGCAGATCCCGGGGGGAGTGAGGCTGCCCCCTCCCCCACCCCTGCCTCCAACCAGAATCGGAGCTCGCTCCCCGCTCTCTCTGAAGCAGGACTTGGGTCCTGCCAACAGGAAAAGTTCCCACAGGAGTCCAAGCCAGACCAGAGGGAAACCTTCTGCACAGACCCAGGTCGGTCCTCCCGCAGCGTCAAATGCCCCTGGGCTGTCCCTCTCTGGCGGGGGTCACAACCGGGCAGCCCCAACCCTAGGCACGCATCCCTCCAACCCCCTGCTCTCCAGCTGCTTCGTACCCTCAGCCAGAAGGCCAGGGACCCCCCAACCCCCTGGGACTTCAATCAAAGGCAAGCTGCCCTTCCTTTCTCCTACCTCTGAAGCAGACCCACAGCAAACAACCCCCACCCCTGCTTAGGGATTACAGCGAGGAATTCCCTGCCCCTTTGCCCCTAGCCCACTTTAAGCGCAGGGACTCGCCTCCTCCGCCAACCTTGGTGCTGCGCCGACGAAGCCCCCTCCCCAATAAACCCTAAAGGTACTTTGCTGCCGAGCGGGCCCCCCAAAGCCGCATCCCGAGTCAGCAGGCGCAAGGCAAGCTCAGGATACGACTAAGCCCTCCCGGCGAGCAGCCGCAGGGCGCGCAGCAACCGCCACGCTGGACAGCGACTCCCCCTGCCCGGCTCCCACCAGCTGCTGCCGCGTCCTTTTATACTCCGCCCCGGGAGCGATCCCTTTACGATCCCCGAGCCTCCACCACCTCCTCAGCGGGGGGAGCCGAAGCGGTCTTTGCGCATGCCCCGGCTTGGGCGAGCGCGCACTGGCGGCGGCGCGCCTTCTGCCTCCCCCGCAGCCCCTGCGCGATGGTCCGGCCCGGCTTCCCCCTTATAAACTCCGCTGCAGGGCGGGTGGAAGGGTAAAACGGGGGGGAGGGGGGGGGGCTGGAGAGGCGGGAGCGTGTTTTAGATCAGCTTCTTGCAGGGGCGTGTTGCTCCTAGAGGGAACAGAACTGGGCTGCTTTAGGATCGCGCGCATTAGGGTCAGGCTGCGCCCGCTGAACTCTGTAGGGCTGAATGGTGAGCGCGCTTCACGCCATGAGGTTGCGTGCAAGGGCCAGTGGCGATGGAGGGCGCTCAGGATCCTGCTGCGCGCGTTTTAAGGCGCTGTTGGCCGCGCAGGAGGAAACCTGTCCAGTCTCTTACTTCTAATAGGCGAGAGAGTCCAGCATTTGAAGCTGCTGGGATGGGAATGGGGTCTGAGCATGGGTTTTTTTTGGTCCCCTGCGGTAGCATCCCCTCCCCTCCCCTCCCCAGGCCAGAAGTGGGTCTTTTCAGCAATGCAGCCATCACAACGCTAAGCTCAAGGCTCTTCCTGGGGAGACGCCTGGCTTCACTTTTCTTTATGCTAATAATAATTTCTATGGCACCCAAAGGTGCTTGCAGGCGCTTGCATGCAATTGAAGACAATATGAAGATCACGTGTGTGCATTATGCACCCTCAAGTTGCTTCCACCTGAGGGCGATCTTATGAATTAACGACCTCCAAAATGTTCCATCTGTAACAGCCTGGCTCAGGTCTTGCAGAGTGCGGACCATGGGGCTTCCATATCTGAGGCAGTCTATCTCACGAGGGGCCTCCCTCTTTTCCTGCTGCATTTTTGTCTGTCCCAGTGACTCTCGCAAGGGGACCCAAGTACAACAGCCACACTTTGGGATTTTAGCTTCTAGGGACAGTTTAGGCTTTGTTTGATCTCGAACCCACTTATCTGTGAAACTGTACTCCAATACCACACTTCACCTGAACCAGCTTTTTCCACAGTCCAACATTCACATCCGTACATAGAAATGGGGAATATCATTGCATGATTTATCTTGAACTTGGTTTCCAATAACACCTCTTCACATGCACATGAACAGCCCTGAAGCTCCCGCAGCTGCTCTCTGCAGGGTCTCTGACAGAGGCCTTTCCCATCACCTACTTGGGCAGTCCCTCTTAACTGGAGATGTTGGGGACTGACCTTGGGACCTTCTGCATACAAAATGGAGGCTGTTCAGCCCTTTCCCAGTGTGGTGTAGTGGTTAAGAGCAGGTGGATTCCTAATCTGGAGAACCGGGTTTGATTCCCCACTCCTCCACCTGAGTGGCAGAGACATCTGGTGGACCAGATGTGTTTCTGCACTCCTACATTCCTGCTGGGTGACCTTGGGCTAGTCATAGTTCTTTGGAACTCTGTCAGCCCCACCTGCCTCACCAGGTGTCTGTTGTGGGGAGAGGAAGGGGAAGGAGCTTCCAAGTCACCTTGAATCTCCTTACAGGAGAGAAAGGCGGGGTATAAATCCAAACTCCTCTTCTTCCTCTTCTTTTTCCCATTTATGAAAATGAACAATTCTTACTAAGGTAAACATCTTACCCCTACACGTAAAGATCTCCTCATGGCTTCCCTTCCAAGTCACAAGCTCCTGATTTCTTGCTTGCAGGCGCTCTTGTGGTCAACAGTATTTACCCAGCAGCAAGACTACAGTTCCTAAAATGTCAAATGCAGATTTAGCATGTTTGGTGAGCATTCATCCCCCTTTGCTAAGAAAAAACTGGGGAAAGTGAGCTTGTTTCAGCTCCTGTTCTAAATGCCACCCAACCAGGGGTTGACCAGGGGACCAGTGACCTGGGGGGAGTGTGCCTTTGCTGTTATGAGGGCTTGGGGAGGGGGGTGGTCTCCCCAAGCCCTCCCCCTCACAGAGAGAATTCCCCGGAGGAGAAAATCTGCTGGGATCTGCCCGCAGTCGGTAATGGCCTGATATATCGGAGCTGCATAGTGTCAAATGCTGAGTAATGGGAAATTTAATGAAGAGCGATGAGCTGAGGATGGATTTTAAACTGTGCTGGAGGAGGGAGGGATTTCCCCCCTCTCTCTTCTCCTCCCCCCCCCCCCAATCATTGAGCACATGATATTCTGAATCAGATGTCTCTGCGTTCCCTTCTGGAATCATGTGAATCTTGAGTCATGAGCGTGACCCATAAGGGCTAGAGAGAAGGGGGGGGGGCTCTCTTGTCAAGGTACTGGAAGGAACAGCAGGTTGGAGGAGGTCTCTAGAAAGGGAGTCAGCCCCCACCTCCACACCGCTCCCTTCCAGAAGTTATCTCTTGTTATGCCAGCCTTTTCCCAACAGTGCAGAGTATATACCTGCAGCCTTGCATGTAGGCAGGGACTCGCATATGTCTCCCCTTTTTTTTCTTCGTGTCTTTATTTGCATGTGTGGGTGTGCAAAGTGCTGCCAAGTTGCTTGTGACTCCCAAATGTCCTGTCATCCACAGCCTTGCTCAGGTCGGGGCTTCTTGGACTGAGTCAGCCCATTTCACGTTGGGCCGTCTTCTTTTCCTGCTACCTTCAATTTTATGGTCTCAGTTTTATTGGAAGTGAAGGACTTTACGCTGTTTCCTGCCTCAACCTACAGAGGGGGTTTTACTAGAGAGCTAGTGGCTAGATAGGGACCTAGGGATTTGACACCTTTACTCTATCATGCTGGTTCTATCCCTTTGATGTTAGACTGATACTCTCAGGGACTTCTTCCTCGACCCCTTCTCACTTTTTGTTCCTACCATGCCTAGAGAGAGGATGGATGCTCCTCGCATCCATCTCCATCCAGCTAGATTAGGATAGCATAGTAACTCTATCTACCTACCTTTCTATCCAGAATGGAGTTCACTAATAAATACTCTTTTTATTAAATTAGAAACTACAACTGACTCCGACTTTCTTTTGTGTAAGCTTGCCGCACATTGGGATCCATCACGCACATGTACGCACACGAGGTAAGGGCTTCTGCTGTGTTCTAGCCACCCGTGCCGCTCTGCTAACTACGATAAGGGGTAATCTCCAACTACCAGGAGCACTTATCCCAACAAGTTTATCATTTTAGCCTCTTGGGGGAATTCAGGCTTGGTTGGATCTCATGGTGCCGGAAAGTGTCATCAAGTTGCAGTTGACTTAAGGTGACCCCTGGTGGGATTTTCAAGGCAAGAGACACTCAGAGCTGGTTTGCCATTGCCTGCCTCCGTGTCATGCCGTGGTATCCCTTGGAGGTCTCCCATCCAAACACTAGCCAGGGTTAACCCTATTTAGTTTCTAAGACCTGCTGTGATCTTGAAGCCTGTTATTTGTCTTTTTGGCAGTACATGATTTTCAAGAAACCGAGTTCCAATATACAGTTTCTTGTTCTTATCAAAACCAGACCAGCAGAGGCATATGGGGGGGGGGGGATGGCACCTGTGGGTGTTGCCACTTCTCCCAAGGTAGCACACAAACCCTTAGAGCCAGTCTCTGCTCCTCTTAACTTTCTGAAGGTTTCTGAAGGCCAGCGTGGTGTAGTGGTTAAGAACAGGTGGATTCTAATCTGGATAACCAGGTTTGATTCCCCACTCCTCCACCTGAGTGGCAGAGGCTTATCTGGTGAACCAGATCTGTTTCCACACTCCTACATTCCTGCTGGGTGACCTTGGGCTAGTCACAGTTCTTTGGAGCTCTCTCAACCCCACCTACCTCACAAGGTGTTTGTTGTGGGGAGAGGAAGGGAAAGGAGCTTGTCAGCCACATTGAATCTTCTTACAGGAGAGAAAGGTGGGATATAGATCGAAACTCCTCCTCCTCCTCTTCTTCCTTCTCCTCCTCTTCTTCTTCTTCCTCATCCTATTCCTCTTCCTCACTTCCACATCAAACACGCTGTGAGCTAGGTGGGACTGAGGGAGCTCCTCCTCCTCCTCCTCCTCCTCCTCTTCTTCTTCTTCTTCTTCTTCCTCTTCTTCCTCTTCTTCCTCTTCTTCTGACTTCAGTAGCACTGTCTTCCATAATCAGAGGTAGCTATAATAGAACAGCTAGGTTCAAGACTAATTTAAAAATGGGGGGGGGGGGAGTATAAGCTTTCAAAATTCAAAACTCCTTTCATCTCATACCCTGGGATCCTGTTGATCATCAAGGTGCTACTGGACTCTAATGTTGTCCTTCTGTGATAGCTATTCTCCATCGCCTTCTCTGCCCTTTTCCCACCCTCCTCCCACCCACTCCATCTTGTTCATGTTCTGTCTGTTTCTCTTCCATGCTGGAATGACAGACGGCTGGTGGTTGGTGCTCCTGGTTTTGTTTATGGCTCCACCTGGAACTTGGGAAGGTTTGTCTAGGCCAAGCGCCGCCCGCCTGAGCAATCTTCCCCATTCAGGTGCTCATTACCAGAGAGTTAAATAATGCCAAGCAGGTTCTCCTGAGCCCTGTAAATTTTGTCTGGGGGACAGCCTGCCTCCGCAAGGTCTATTACTGCCGGATTGCCTGAAAGGCATCGAAGCTCTAGCCCCCCTCTCCACCTGCAATCAGCCAGCCATGCAGAACGAAGAGGCCCAGTGAAAACTGAGCAACAAGAGCCCATTAAATTATGTCTGTGCTGTGAAAGCCAAGGACAGAGAGGCGTGTTTATATAAGCGCCTCTCTAGAGAGCATCTGCAGAAGAACAGGACAAGATGCATTTGCAAGAGCAAGTGTGCACATCTTGGAGAAGGACGAGATGGCTTGGATAAGAGGCGAGGTCCAGGGATTGGTGAGCATGAGAAACCGTCAGCGGCCTCTTTGGGGGCTGGTTGCCAAGTCAATGAGCCTGAGGGACACTCGGTGGTGGAGTTGTTCTCAAGATGGGGTAGTTACACACGTGGGGGAGGAAACAGCCTTCAAGTTGAAGCCAACTTAAGGTGACACTGTAGGGATGAGCCCCGCGAACCCAGCAGAGCCTCAGAGAGAGCGCAGGAATGCCTGTGCCATCTGTGTCCTTCTGGGCGCACACGCTCACCCATCCCCCAGACTCCCTGTGAGTCACAGGTCATGAACTACCTGACTCACGGTCACCAGGTGTCCCAGACAAAGGGACAAAGGGGCGCTTGCCCGCAGGTATGGATTAGACCCAGATGCGAACGTTTCCTCCCACACATAGACAACCCCATGATGTCATGTATCATATGATATTCTCCCGCTCTCCCGCCTCCCATATACGCCCCTATCGCAAACCCTAATAAAAGGTGCCAGGGACTAGCACACGGCAGAGTTGCCAGATCCATGGATCACACGCTTCCTGCTGCTGGCTCTCTCCACCGGATGATATCTCCGCGTCTCGCCTCTTCCTGGCGACCCTCGCGGGCCGACTTCAGACACCATTAGGGTTTTCGAGGCAAGACACCAACAGAGATGGCTTGCCATTGCCTACCTCTGTGTAGTGACCCTGGACATCCTTGGGGGTCACCCATCCAAATACTGACCTTGGCTGATCCTGCTCCGCTCCCAAGATCTGAGAAGATCAGGGCAGCCTGGGCTATCCCAACCAGGGGAGTTGCACCCATAAGATTGCCCAATCCCTGTAAACCTTTTTTACTTATGGGATCCACATGGCTCTTGTGGTGGTGGGGAACCAAGGTGGTACTAACTAGAAGTTGCCCCACACCCCACCTGGAGTTCTTATTCACTCCCACCTTCTGTTTTGGGATGTTTCAGCTCAGCTCAAAGGAGGAGTGAAGGATGATGTCCTCTAGACAAGGGCACAGAAATCCCATCGCACAGATCCTGGGCACAGAAATCCCATCGCGCGTCTGATTTGGGCCCGAGATGCTGGAAAACTGCTACTAGTCAGAACAGACAACAGCAATCTCAGTGAACTGACTTGGAGGAAGGCCATTTCATATTTCATGAGCAGCAATCGACAGCTGCATTTGCTCTTTGGTCTGTAGCCAGAGGGCCCATAATGGCTCAGGGGTAGAGAACCCATTTTGTAAGTTGAAGGAAGTCCCAGGCATCTTAAAAGGGTTTCAGGACTGGCAGGTCCTGAGATCCCAGAAAGCCACTGCCAGTCACAGGAGACAATCCCATGTAGCTGGACCAGAGGTCCTACACAGTGGATGGCACCAAAAGACTCGGGGACCTCAGCAGTAAAGCACAGAGAACAAAATAATATGTAGAAAAATGGAGGCCGCGAGCTTCCCTCCTGCAGTTAAACTACTCAGAGCACCCTTTCCAAGAATCCTTGAAGGAAAGGCTGCAGCCACATTCTTTAATGGGGCCCGCCCTGCTGTCTGCAGTTCTTAACAACAAGGATTTCTCCAAGTGAGGCCTGTCTCCATTGCCCCAAATGCCACCCTCTACATATGCAGCCTTTTCCAGGTGTCACATTTGGGACACTCGTGCTTGCCGCGCTCTTCCACCGGAGACCTTGGGAGGCTAATCAGTATTCACGGCATAAGCATGTAGCAATAAGCACCGTGCAATTTAGCCAAATGCTTCTTTCAGACTAAGAAGCTGAGAAGCGCAGGCAGGTTCCCCAATCAGAGAAGAGCCAGAACTGGTGTGTTTTTAAATGCAAATTGGTCCTGTATGAAAGACTCTCTCTTTAAGGAAGAAAAAGATACGTTGGGAGGAGACAATCGTGCCCAGCCAGGCTGGATTGTCTTGTGATAGCTAACAAGGGAGCACACATCAACCGTCAGGGATCCTGGTCCAGGAAGTGCCGAACAGAACTTGCAACCTCCCAGACCCCGCAACGATTTATTTATGTATTTAATGACTTCATTTATGTCACACTTTTCTCCCCAAGGGGAGTCCAAAGCAGCTTACAGCTTCTCTCCTTCTCCATCTAGTTTCCACCCACCCACTGTTTACTTGTGGTACATGGAGGAACAAAGGTGTTGGTTTGGTTTGTTAGAATAGCCCACCTTCAGGACTGGATGAATGGGTTTTGGTCCTTAGATATAACAGTAATCAGGCATGAAGCATTTGCATGATAAAAAGGGGTACCAAGAAGTTGCATAATGGCCATTGGTGCATAATGCACCAGGAGATTGAGGCAAGGTATATAAAACAACAGAGCAACGTCCCCCCCACCCTCCCCTGCCCACCCCCCGTACTGTTCTGCAATATTTAAACTCTAGGAGAGGAATTTCTCTAAGTCAGCGAAACAAATTGAATGTTTGTCAAACGCCAAGAGATGTTTCTTTCATGTACTGCTTGTATAAATAATGCAGATGTCGTTCATAGTTAATAACGGGCTGTGCACCGTACAAGTTCTTCCAAGAATGAACATCCTGAGCTAGATTCCCCCGCCCCCCGGGTGGTAGAATGGAAAGGTCATCTTTTAGGAACACGGGTTCAACATGGGGAGCACCTTTTCCATGTTGGGTGTCTTGTCTCTTGAATTCCCACCCATCTTTTCAGATACCAGGTAACAACATTCACTTTTCTGTCATTTTCTTTAAAGCTTATTTATATAGGATTTTATTTTATGTTTGATGTTAAGTCTTCATTTTTGATCACCCGAATTCTTCTGTTTTTTTTACTGATGTTTCTATTTTGTTGCCATTTTTTCTTTACTTTAAAGTAGTAGTTTATGCAAGTCTTCCATTTAAAAAAAATCTTGTTCTTTTGATTACAAAATTGAAGCTATTCAAATAGACACTGCATGTTAATAAATTAGCAAACAGTGTGTGTTGTGGTTAGCATGTCAGATGAGGATCTGGAAGTTGTGAATTCAAATCCCCCACTTGGCCATGAAGCTCAACCAATGACCTCGGGCCAGTGACTTTCTCTCAGGCTAACCTACTTTGCAGGGTTATGGTGAGGGTAAAATAGGAACTGGAAATCATGTTTACTGCTGTGAGCCCCTAGAGTAAGTATGGGATAAAAATGATCCATCTAGCAAAGGGACAGATCCTAACTGGCTTCTGGAACAAGGTTTGTAGGATCCAGCCCATTATGATGTTGTCCACAGAGTTCCACCCCAATTATAAAAGGCAGCTTTTACACTCTCGATATATCAAATCCCGCTTTTCAGATTTAAACAATGAAATAGTTAAGTTTGCTATAATAACTCTTTCATCTGGAATAGTGAGGATTAAAGTCTGCACCTCCCCCTTAAACACCACCACCTGACCTTTTTACTGAGTGAAGAGTATTCCAGAGCCATGAATATTAATTTGTCTAATTTGATTTGGTATCCTGCTCTCCCTGTCAAAACTGGCCCAGAGTGGCTTCCGTACACACACACACAAACATATAAATATCATTGGGTTGCATTTGAAGTTAATTCTTTTTCTTCTACCCAAAAATGTGTGTGTGTGGGGGGGGGGAGAAAACACAGTTGGTGAACAAAGATCCCCCCCCCCCCCCAACATCAAATTTTAAGGTGTTTGGCGGGGATTGTTCAGTTACGCTCTCCAAGGTACTGAATTCTAGACCAAGACATCTCTTTAAAGCCCAGGAGGAAGGCAGATTTGATTGTAGATGGCAAAACGGGGCCCTGCTGCTGTTCAAAGTACTTAATGAAACAGCTGGGTTTCCGGAACACAAGAGGATTTCCCAGCCTCCCTCACCTGCCGAGAACTGCCCATCAAAGCAGGCTCTGAGCACTCCATGCGCAGCAGGGCTGTGCATTCCCTGCTAAGGCCCAGTGGAGGGAGGATCGGAAGGTCTAATAAAGCTGTCCCCTGCAAAGAAATGTTTCCATCCTGGTACTTAGCGAGACACTGTAAATAGATAGTGTCAGGGTTAGGCTTCTACCAGGTCAGAGCAAAGAAGAAGAGAAGAATGTATTGTCCAAGGCACAGGTGTCAAACTCGCGGCCCTCCAGATGTTATGGACTACAGTTCCCATCATCCCCTGCCAGCATGCTGGCAGGGGATGATGGTAACTGTAGTCCATACCATCTGGAGGGCCACGAGTTTGACACCTGTGGTCCAAGGCTTTCACAGCTGGACTCAACTGGTTGTTGTGGGCTTTCCGTCTGTGTGGCTGTGGTCTCTCTGTGATACACTTCTGAAGATGCCAGCCACAGATGCAGGTGAAACGTCAGGAACAAGATCTACCAGACCACGGCCACGCAGCCCGGAAAGCCCACAACAACCACAAGAAGCAAAGAGTTGGATTTAAACCTAGCCTTTCTCTTCTGTAAATAGTCTCAAAAAGGCTTACAAATTCCTTCCCTTTCCTTCCTCACAATAGACACCTCGTGAGGGAAGTGGAGCTGAGTGAGTTCAGAGAGAACTGTGATTGGCCCAAGGTCACCCAACAGACTTCTTGTGTAGGAGCGAGGAAAGAGAAGATAAGATCATGTGGAGAAGTGGGGAATCAAACTTGGTTCTCTAGATTAGAGTCCACAGCTCTTAACCACTACATCATACTGTCTGACAGCAAAGCATCTTGAAGGGCCCCTCCCTGCCCAAATAAATTCATGCTTATTTAATGCTCAGCAATGATAAAGTGCTTTTGAAAATTCAGAGTAGGGATGTAGAAATTGGCCACGCTTTGTTTCTTCCATCACTGTAACTGCTCTGTTTCCATTTTTTGTTTTACAGCACCTTCATGCTCTTTCAATATTATGGTAGATGCCATTTTTACAGAATTGACATCAAAATGACATTAAAGTGAGTGCAACTCGAATGAGGGGAAACGGCGGAAAGAGGACATGATACCTTTTTAAAAGAAAAGAAAAATTTCACAGGTTTGATTCGCAAACGTAGTGGGGATTTTCAGGTTAGAAAGGTGAAGCCGAGGAAGTCGCTAGCATCCCTAATTCAAAGCTGTTTGTGTAAGAGAACTGATATGCTGTCATCATTATTTGGATTTTCCCCCTGTAACTTACTTAGTATACCTATATCTAATTTACTTATTACATCAGTTTAACTTCCCTCACAGGGTTGTTGTGAGGGCAACACAGAAAAGGTGAGAACCTTGTATGTTGATGGTTGTGAAGACTTAGCCCTTTTGAACCCAACCCTCTTGTGTTCTTTGCCCTATTTTACCCTTCCTGTTTTGTTCTGAAGTACTTTGCAGTCCTTGAAGAAAGAATGGGGATTTAATTTGAACCAGGGCTTGCCAGATTTGACTCCCAGAATCAATGTTTAATATAAATAAACCATGAGAGAACGGCCCCTGATGTGGGACGGCAGGCATCCACTGCTCATTACAGAAACCTTTTTTTAAAGGCATCTGCTATACACAGTTTCTGCCCTGCACGGGATGGCCCAGGCTAACCTGACCCCATCAGATCTTGACTGCTAAGGAGGGTCAGCCCCAACTAGTACTTCAATGGGTGACCCCCAAGGAAGCTCAGGGCTGCTCCACCGAGGCAGGCAATGTCCAACTACCTCTGATCCTCACCTGCCTTGAAAATCCAACAGGATCACCAAAAGTTTGGATTTAGAAGAAGAGTTTTGACTTATATCCCCCTTTTCTCTCCTGCAAGGAGAATCAAAGGGGCTTACAATCTCCTTTCCCTTCCCCCCACCCCCACAACAAACACCCTGTGAGGTGGGTGAGGCTGAGAGAGCTCCCAAGAACTGACTAGCCCAAGGTCACCCAGCTGGCAAGTGTTGGAGTGCACAAGCGAATCTGGTTCCCCAGATAAGCCTCCACAGCTCAAGTGGCAGAGCAGGGAATCAAACCTGGTTCTCCAGATTAGAGTCTTAGTGCTCTTAACCACTACACCACGCTGGCTTTCTTGTCACTTTTCACACTCAGTAGGGTCTGAGAATGTTCTGTTTCTACTTCTGTTTAACATTGGAGTACTTCTGTACCAAGGCAGGAGCTTTAGGGTACTGAATGGGGGAGTCACTGCAGCCCCACATCTCCATAGTGTTTCATTCACTACTTGTACCATACACCAGCAACCAGGATTCTTTCTCGATCAACTCAGCCCCATTCTGGGGTCTTTTGGATTTGAGGGGAGGGGCTTCTGAGCCACAAATGCCCAACACAGAGGCTGACCCCTCACCTTTTGGAATGGCAACTTCTGAACGTTTCCATCTCCAGCCCCCCCCCCCCCCCGGCCACCTCCATCTCGGGTCTTTATCCTGACCTTTCGAATCCACCCCAGCCTTCCAAGATGAAAGCCCGATGCGTCCGTCGGTGGGTCTCCACAGCAGACGGAGCCATTCGCTGAGAGGGCTCTCCCTCCTTGCTTCTCTAATGAGCTGCAGAGAGCAATATGGAATTAAGACGATCCAAGTTATTAATTGTCTACAACAATTAAGCCGGGATGCTGGGACCCCTGGGGCACCTTTGGCTACATCCAGGAGCCCATTAGAGCCTCATCCATATTAATGCGGATTAATCCGCATGCTGAGAATAGCGAGGCCGCTCCCTGCCCGGCTTCCCCGACTCACAAAGAGGCTCAGCCTTTCTCTCTTCCTGCATTAAACTAACATGAAAGCCAATATTTGATGTAGCTCTGATGAAAGGGGACGGCTTGAGGTGAGATCTGCTACCAGACTTTTTCCTGGGGTCCAAGAATCACAGTCCATCGCCCCCTGATCCAGATATTCAGGCAGGTCCCAAATTGGCTGCCCTTTAGGGACAAATTTGCTGAAAGATTCACCCTTACATGAAGAAGTTTTACTTTTTGTGTCTGTGGTCATGTGATGATTTGGTCTTGTGCCTTTCCTGCAGTGTTTTGACATCATTTTGTCCCAAATCTTGTTGCTAGGACAACAAGTCCATGGAACAAAGCATTCTTGAGACTACAAGCCCCATGATGCAATGCGGTGATGACGGAACTTCCAGCAGTTTGAGTTGTAATCGGATGGCCAAACCAGAGGGGCACCTGCAAACACACAAAAGCAATCACTTTATCAAATTCTAAATTATTTTGGAGTTTTTATGGTGACACATGATCAGGCTGTCATTTGAGAAGTGTGCTACATGGGAAGATGGGTCATGACTGAATGAATGACTGACTGAATGAATGACTGAAGATTTCATTCATTCATTCATTCATTCATTCATTCATTCATTCATTCATTCATTCATTCATCATTCATTCATTCATTCATTCATTTCATAGTTGGCCTTTTTCAATGAGACTCAAGGTGGATTACACAGTGCTTGAGAACAAAAGAAGCTCTGAAGCCCATGGTAGGGATAACCAACTGCCAGTATTCTAGGTAGACTGTGATGATAAACTGCACTAAAGCCCTACATGGCTTGGGACCAGGATATCTTCTCCTCTACATTACTGCCTGGGAATTAACATCATGAGGAGAGGTTTTCCTGATAGCCCCACCAACAAAAGAGCCACATTTGGTGGGTACATGAGACAGGGTCTTTTCAGTGACAGCCCCCAATTGTGGAATAACCTCCACAAGGATGGGTGCCTGCCCCCCACCCCCTGTCAATCGTTAGGAAGCAGCTGAAGACAATTTTATTCCGGTCTGCATTTGATAAAAGCAGTCCTGAATTGTGATTTTAAAGTTTGTTTGTTTGTTTATTGCATTTCATAGACCGCCTCATCCCCGAAGGGCTCAAGGCGGTTCACAATACAATGTCATGTCCAATAAAATACTTAAAAACACATCTAAAAACATTTAAAATTCAATGTGCAGCATAACAAATCAGATAACAACAGTCTCAAACCCCATGTTGGTGGCTGGGAGGGGCTGGGAGGGCCCAAGATGGAACCAATATGGGGCACTGCCAGGGATGACAAAATATGGCAGGGCCTCATGGGGGGTTTAGTTTTATGTGTTTTTATGGACGGTGTTTATGTATTTTGTTAGCATTGTACTCCACCTTGAACTCCATATGGAAGGAAGGTAACAAATTAAAAATAAATACCTCAACAGCACTGAGAATCCCTCCCGGAACCAGCCTGGCGTTGTGTCTTGACCAGGGCAGTTTCAGGGCCGCCTATCAAAGGTCCTTAGTTGTGGGCTAAAGGAACATGAATGTGCAAACAGCCCGAATCCTTCTGCTCTGCCAGACTCTCAGTATGTGAAGAAGAAAGTTTCTGCACCTGGCAAAATGCCTTTACAAAAGAGTCCCCTGGATCTGAGCGGCAGGAATTTCCTTGTGATCCATCACTTGTAAAGATTTCTGGGTAATACAGCTGTAAGTCCAGGCGAAGCTGGGTAAGTCAAGATGCCAAGACAGAGCTGTAATGTAGAACTACACGTTTTCCTTTTCTCTTTTTGCCTTTCAGCCAAGTTCAAGCAAGAAGCAGGCTTTGCATTGCTTCCTATCATAGAGCTGGCTGTGAAAGATCGGTGGGAACAGCCGGTCGGTTTCCAGGAGGTTTGATTCCACTTCCTACATGATCCTCAAAGATGGCTTTCTTCTATCATCCCCCCACTTAAGACGATGCCAAGATTTTTTGTAATTAAAACTGGGAGGAAGCTGGGGGTGGGGAGCAAACTTTAATTAGAGTTAAGTGGAGAAATCATCACACAAATGTACCAAGTGATTCATATTTCATGATGAACAAAATATGCCAATCGTGGGATTTGACCTTAAGTTGTTTTAATTATCCCCGAGGATCATAGCAAACGCTTGCAGATATAGTTTTTGCAGACTGTGGCATTTTATAAATAATTTCATCATTTTTTTAAAGGAAAAAAAAAGAGAAACAGAATGAGAAGAGACCTGCTGTGTTAGTGCTCCCTTGGAACAAATTGGAAATGAGAACCATACGGAAAAGTTTTAAAAGATCAACAAAGTGCTTATAGGAGGTTTCTCCAGTTTTCATGCTTTCCCTTCTGTAAAGTGGGGGGGGGGGGGAGGCTTCTTGAGCAAGGTTTGTTATGCATAGATTTAAATAAAGTTGCCTTGGGGCCATAGGTTGATCTTTTGCTCTGATGTTCTGCTCTGACTAGTGCCAGTTTTCCAGAGTCTTCAGACAGCAGAGTTGCCAACTTCCAGTTGGGGTCTGGAGAGATTGAGACACAGACATTTTTTTCCATGTTACTGTCTAGTAACATGAACAGGAGTGGCATGTGTTTGTCAGCTGCAGTTCAGTGGTTGCAGACCTGCAGGACAATTGTAAGGCCCCATGAAATAGTGTGAGCCTTTCGGAGCCCTCCGGAGCTTCTTCTAAGCACAACTGTTTTTCCATCACAGAGAAGCCGCAAAAGCATTTGTGATGTCAGCCAACTTCAGCTCACTAAACAATGTCACCAAAACATATTATTTATCTTGACAGTGCTAGAGAGACATGTCTGCAGGGCATATGAATCACTGTGCTGCAGTTAGGAAACAATGTTGGTCTCTATCTATCTATCTATCTATCTATCTATCTATCTATCTATCTATCTATCTATCTATCTATCTATCTATCTATCTATCTATCTATCTATCTATCTATCTATCTATCTATCTATCTATCTATCTATCTATCTATCTATACATCTATCTATCATCTATCTATCTATCTATCTATCTATCTATCTATCTATCTATCTATCTATCTATCTATCTATCTATCTATCTATCTATCTATCTATCTATCTATCTATCTACCTACCTACCTACCTACCTACCTACCTACCTACCTATCCATCTATCCATCTATCCATCTATCCATCCATCTATCCATCTATCCATCTATCCATCTATCCATCCATCTATCCATCCATCCATCCATCCATCCATCTATCCATCTATCCATCTATCCTCTATCCTCTATCCTCAGTCAGTCAGTCAGTCAGTCAGTCAGTCAGTCAGTCAGTCAGTCAGTCAGTCAGTCAGTCAGTCAGTCAGTCAGTCAGTCAGTCAGTCAGTCTGTCTGTCTGTCTGTCTGTCTGTCTGTCTGTCTGTCTGTCTGTCTGTCTTTCTTTCTTTCTTTCTTTCTTTCTTTCTTTCTTTCTTTCTTTTTTTCTTTCTTGTGTCTGTCTGTCTGTCTGTCTGTCATGCTGGGAACCCTCCCCTCCCCTCTTCCCCAAGCTTTGGGAACATTCCAATTTAAAAAAATATATATTTTTATTTTCTCACTCATAAAACAAAAAAAAAACATACACACATAAAACATCCACTTCATTATCATATACTGGCTTCTAGCTATCCCATCTTTCATCAAAAGTTATGTCTAGATTCATGCATATACAGTTAAGACATTGATTCACTAGTTATTTAGGAGTGTCTGGTAGTTAAAATCTACTGTTTTCTTTAGATTTCTGACCCTGCCGCTATTTCTCTATTCAAGTGAGTTTTCAAAAGATATTCCGCAAAAGGTTTCCAGTTTTAAAAAATTGTTCAAACTATTCTCTCTTAATAGTGTTGTCAACTTCACCATTTCTGAATATTCGGTAACTTTCAGAATTCAGTCCTCCTTTGTTGGTACCGGGATTTTTAAAAATGTTGCTAGCCCACTCTCTCTTTTTAAAAATGTTGCTAGCCACCCAAGCAACATAAGAGGGCCTTGAGAAAATATGGCCCCCGCTCCCACTGTCCATCCAACATTTCCACATGTTTCTCACTTTGCTTCTTCCTTTTCTGGAATATCAATCTTAACGCATCCATTTCTAAGCAAATCAGTCATCTGAGTTTGTTTTCAACCAGGACATTCAGAATAACAGTTCCCACGGCAACTGTAAATCACCCTGTTTTTACATAATACATCAAAAGTAGAACAGGCAGAAGTTCTTACCAGGGCCAGCAATCCAATATACATTGAAGGGGGCGGGGTGTGTGTGTGTGTGGCTTTTCAGACCTGTATAAACTTGAAATTTCTAGTGGTGGATGGAAGGGAAATTCTGAAGCAGAATGCTTCATCAATGTGCTGTAACACAGCAGAGACAAAATGCCAGGGACCATCCAGAATGCAAATACAGTTGACTGTTTGGGCATTTGAGGGGCAGCCCCCAGCCCCCAAAGAGCCTCCAGCTCCCATTGAGCCTTAAAACCCCACAAGCCGAACTTCCAGTCCCCTGCCCCATCCCCTCCAATCTGATCTTCTGCTCTTTTTAACATCCTGGACAGTTTAATTGCTTTCTTACTAACAGCCCACCCAGTGAGTAAAGAGGAATCGAGTTTTTCTTCCTCCTTGATTTTGTTGTTCCCGGGTTTGGCTCCTTTGCTGAATTTTGTTCCTCCATCATTTATCTAAGATAATTTCTAAAATTAATCGGGCCCCAAATGGTGACTAACTGGGGCAGCCAGGAAAGACACAGGCGCAGCTGCAACAGGGAAATCAGACTGCAGTTCTGTGGGTTACATGGTCTTGACACAGCATATAGCTGGGCTTGGCTGCTGTTAGCGAAGCCCTGGCCTCCCTTGTCTCCCTAGGGAAGGGGTGGGCAACTATGGCCCTCCAGATGTTCGTGGACTACAATTCTCATCAGCCCCTGCCAGAATAGCCAATCGGTCATGCTGGCAGGGGCTGATGGGAATTGTAGTCCACGAACATCTGGAGGGCCATAGTTGCCCACCCCTGCCCTAGGGTGTCTCCTACAGTCCGCCCAGAGGGCTTCATCCAAATGCCAAAAGGCAGCCCAAGGGCTGAGGCCACCCCAGATATAATTGCCCTCTGTTTCCTGCCCACTCTCTACCTGGGACCTATGACAAGCAGCACCATTCATGAAGGGGAGATAGTTTTCTGGATTGGGGAGGGTTTGCCTCTGCCCAAAATAGCCCCCTTCCTCCATGCATATCCACAGGGTCAGTGTATGTGATTGTGTAACCTCTATCTGTGGGTTCTGTGGGGCAGAACTTGGAATGAGTTTGCAACAACAAATTAAAAAAAACCCAAAATGGGTTACTTTCTTAACATATAACATATAACATCAACATTTAACATCATACTTCAAGGTCCTGTTCAGGCTGCATTTTCAAGTCCTTATATTTACAGTCTACTGATATTGCCAAGTCCAATTCTTCCTGCAAGTGGGTTGGCTCCTGAAGACTCCAAGGGCTTGATGAACAGGATTCAACATGATGAAGGTTTCCAGGAGAACTCTCACCCATTACAAACATAAAAAACCCTTAACAAGGTGTTAAGGGCTTATACAAATCAAGGTCCGAGTCTGGTAGCCTTGTCTCTTCCAAACTACATGAGCTCTCCAGCATTCTGCTTCTTTTCAGACTCCACCCCTTTCTGGGTCATCCCATTCTTACACAGGGGTTACAATTGCAGGGAATCCCTTTCCATGTGGCACTCTTACTGCTAAGCCTGTACACTTGACTCCTTGGCATTTGTAGAATCGAACATAAAGGGGATCTTAACCCAGCTGTATACTAGCATCGACATTTCTTTTTTGTGGTGTTTTCTCAGTGCACGTCCATTGATAACATGGGGGCTGCATATGAAAATGCACGGCAAACTGAACAAGCACAAGACTCTGTATGAAATCCCCAAATTCCCAACGTAGCCACGGAAGATTTGTAATGCAGCCATTCCAGTTTAGGAACAAAAATTTTAACTCCCAAATCTGGGAAGAAAATTTTGATGTCGAAAACATCCCTGCCAATAACTTCTCCAAGGGACGACCTTATTAGCTAGCCACAGCAACTACAGTTTGCAAGATTTTCTCTCCTTTTGCAGACTAAAGTGAGCGTTGCTAAACCTCAGTGCCTGGAAAAATCAGGGTTCTTTCACGAACAGACCATGCAAGCATTCAGCTCTTTGGCAACAAGCCAAGTTAAAGAAGAGGGG
Organism: Sphaerodactylus townsendi; assembly: GCF_021028975.2. NCBI lineage: Eukaryota > Metazoa > Chordata > Lepidosauria > Squamata > Sphaerodactylidae > Sphaerodactylus > Sphaerodactylus townsendi. The sequence continues at coordinate 31,579,211 of NC_059440.1, forward strand.
GGAAATGTCTAGATTAGAATTTACAAGCCCAATAAATTTGGCTCTTGTGCCGGTTCGCTGCAAGATAGAAATTCTATAGGCAAATAAAACCTATTTTAAGATTTGCCGGCAACGCGGAGTCTGCTTGTCATATTTCACAATTGCAAGGCCGTGAAAAGGAGGAGATGGTTCTCGAGGTTGCAACCTAGCAACCTAGCAACCCCAGGTAATTGAAATGCATGGGTCAGCCTGATCTGCCCCACGGTTAAATTGCCTGTTGCTTCCATTGTTCTTTTTCTCCTGCAGTGGATTCACAGGGAGGCTCTAAAGTGCTACGTGAGTGTTTGCCGGGTGGGGGGGTGGGTGGAGCAATGCATTGCTGCGAGATGGTTGTGGCCCTGCTGGAACTTGACCTCTTGAGGCACTGGTTAGGTGAAGGCCTTTCTCTGGCCTCAATATCACTGTGGTGAAAAGGTGAGTTCAGTTTCTGCCATCGTGGGTAGGACCAAGGAGCACCGTTACTTCTGCCAGGACCTGCCATAACTGGTCTGGCTCATGAAAAAAGTTGTGTGATGAAGGGTATGGTGGAATCCATCCATGATGGAACAGACCAGTGGTCCATCCAACACAGCGTCTTGTTTCATTTAGTGACCAACTAGGTGCCCAAAAGGCCTACAGGCAGAGTATGGAAGTCCAAGGCAGGGCATAGGAATCCAACCGTCTGCCTTCCATTGTTGAAGAAGAGTTTGGATTTATAACCCCCTTTCTCTCCTGTAAGAAGAATAAAAGGGGCATACAATCTCCGTCCCCTCCCCCACAACAAACACCCTGTGAGGTGGGTGAGGCTGAGAGAGCTCCAAAGAACTAAGACTAGCCCAAGGTCACCCAGCTGGCATGTGCTGAAGTGTGCAAGCTAATCTGGTTCATGAGATAAGCCTCCCCTGCTCAATTGGCAGAGTGGGAAATCAAACCTGGTTCCCCAGATTAGAATGCACCTGCTCTTAACCACTACACCACACAGGCTCTGTATACTTTACACTGTATAGTTGTAATTTGCCACTGTATAGTTAAAAAAAATAGGTATATGCACGCCCTTTTTGAGTTCCGCCGCCAGTGAAATGTACAGGATAATTTCTTTCTTTCCCACCTGATTTCAATATGGATTTACATCACCTGTATGGCTGCCTGCAACTCAGTCAATCGCTCCTGCAGAAGGAGAGGGAAATCTACCGAAACTGTAATAAAATGCGGAGAAAGGGAATGGTTTCAACACGAGGAGAAAACTGGGGGTAGGGCAAACCAGCAGGACTCTTTTGCTTCCCGCTGCTCATCCGTGGCTCTCCATCTGATAGCATGACTAAGCCCCCAAAATCTTATGGCAGCACAACCCCAAGACAGAACCCAGAAGGTTCCTGATGGATTCTGACAGTTTTCCCAGGAAGTCCCATACGCGGCTGTGCTGAGAACCTGCCCACACCACATTCGTGTGACTTCCACTCAGCTAGAACTGCAAATTGCTTGAGATCAGCCTTTCCCAGCCAAGACCCCCCCCTTGCTCCACAGCCCCCAATGGAGCTTAATTACCTTCCATTTGCAAACAGCCCCCAGACAACCCCAGTTCTGAGCTCGTTTTCCAGAGGCAAATGCAACCAGCCCTGGGTGAAACTCTGCTGTGTAGTCTGGGCAGTGTTTTTTGTGAACAATGAGCAAAGCAAGAACAATGGAAAGGGAGGGGGGGAGAAAGGAGGAGGAGTGGAGAGGAAAGGAGCCCAGACAGTGAGAATCAATGAGAAAGGGATAGGAGGGGACCCAGATAGACCCATTAATTTCGCAGTGTTTGCGCTGGGGTTTGAACAACAAGCCGCTCGGCGCAGGTTTATCTGGGCTCCTCAGCTGTGAAACACGTCTGCTCTCGCGCCTGCTGAGCTTTAGAGATTTGCCAGGGAGCCGGGGGCTCTGCAAACACAGATAGCAGCGAGGCATCGTACATCACCCTGCGGGGAAATGCATTCCTTTCGGGGCTGCCCATGGGTGAAATTACATTATAGTCTGTTTGGATAATTGGATGTCATCTACCACCTGACTTGTTAGGCGATGCCGTTTCTATTCCCTGCCTGGGCTGTTACCTGAAGTCCCTGGGACCTGGTCGTGCAAGGGAGCTAGACCCCAATAGGGGGATCAGGACCTCCCCCCGGGCCCCCTGAGGGCTCAGCCTTTTGGAAAATCAGGGCTGGCCCACCAGTGGGTGGGATGGGACCTATCTCTCTGGTGCTGGGCTGTTAAGAGGATGAGACAGACGGCTGACAACAATCATTCTTTGCCCCATCAACGCCTGACAGAAACAAGAACAAATTATGCAACGTACGTAGTCTATCTTTTTTGGTACCCTGCTTTCAGACTGCACACTCGGGCCTGATGTTCATCGACGTGGATTGGCCCACTGTCTCCACTCTGAGGAATCCCGGCCAAATCTGTGGTCAGGAGGACTTCACCACTGTGTTATATTATCATCGGACAATATGTGCATGATCATTAAAACCAGTTTGCTATTTATTAAACTGAATAAAACAAGGCACTGCACCATGCACAGAGAACAGGGTTTCCATCGATCGAAATGTTTTACTCATTTAATCTTCCATTAAGCAGTTGCGTTTAAATAGACATTACATCCCAGATATACTCCAAGCAGAGGCAATTTTGGGGATGGATTGAAGGAAATCTGAGATGATTTAAATCTTGAAAAGAAACAGGTTTCACTGATAGTTTGGGACAAGGGCTCCTTTTCTCTCTCTTTTTAAGCAATCTAACAGAACCAAAAACAGCAGTGACTTCACTATGTAGCCCTGCCAGTTAACAAAAATAGTTGATGATTATATCTAATAAAGTTGATTAATCTAACGCAGTTGATTTAATGTAAGATAGCCCTCCTGATTGCTCCAGAAGTGTTTTGCTGAGGTTCATATGCATTCCTGCATGTCCACAGAAACCTCACACACTCACACAAAAATCTTGGTGCAGCTATCAGCACAATCACCTCAGAACTGCTTTGTTATTTGGGTTTGGATTTGAGTTTGAGTTTATACTCCACTTTTCTCAATCGTAAAGAGGCTCAAAGTGGCTTACAAGCTCCTTTCCCTTCCTCTCCCCACAACAAACACCTTGTAAGGTATGTGGGGCTGAGAGAGTTCAAGGGGAACTGGGACTGGCCCATTTTCACCCAGCAGGCTTCATGTGGAAGAGTGAGGAAACAGACCCAGTTCACCAGATTAGAGTCCACCACTCACGTGGAGGAATGGGGGATCAAACCCGGTTCTCCTAATGAGAGTCCATTGCTCTTAATCACTGCACCACGCCGGCTCTCAACACCATGCTGGATCTGAATCACTGCAGGCACGGGTATTGGCAATGTGTGTCGGTAAGACATTAAGAATGGCAAGAAACAGAAACTGCAGCAAGCCACATATGTAGGAAGCTCTACACAAGATTGGGAAATAAAACTCAGACTGGGGGAGGAGGGATTTCCAATATATCAGCTCCATCCTGGACACACAGCCAGTTACTTTGGGCCCCCAAATTCCAAGGAGAAATTCTTCTGAAAGCATTTCAGAAAACTGGTTCTGGTGGGTTTTCCAGGCCACGTGGCAGTAGTCTGGTGGATCTTGTTCCTAACATTTCACCTACATCTGTGGCTGGCATGTTCAGAGATGTATCCCAGAGAAAAGTGTGTAACAGACTTCCCTCTGTGATACACCTCTGAAAATGCCAGCCACAGATGCAGGCGAAACGTTAGGAACAAGATTCACCAGACCACGGCCACACAGTCTGGAAAACCCACCAGAACCAGTTGAATCCGGCCGTGAAAGCCTTCAACAATACATTTCAGAAGAGTCTGACGGTCAATTAAATGAGGCAACCATTCCCATCAACAGCATTGGCTTTGACTGAGACCTTTTGGTATCCCCATTAAATGTGTTCCATTCCTTATTCCTTGTAATTCTTTTGAACAATTCGAACCCCAAACCACCTCGGCTCTTATTGTCTCCAGCCAACCAGCCCTAAATATCAGCTCTTGGTTGCCTTTTAGTAGCATGGCTAGCATCCGGGACGCAAGCCAGAAAGATGGTCTCCTGCATCAGGTTTTCCCAGGGCATTCTGGGAAACTCCCATCCGGTTCCAGAGGATGTATTTGTCTTTATTGAAATAATCTTTGCTCAGTCCTGCCAGTTATTGAACTGTCTTAGTTCACTGGCTTTGTTCAATACCGACTTCTCATGTTGAATAATTAGGCCAGGAGAAAGGAGTTTTCATTGAATAAGCGTTTAATGTCACATGCGATTAGGAGACACGGAGAAGCCAAGATTGTTTGGGGCTGCTGCGGGGACTTCTTCAGAGAGATATATTTTTGATAGCAAATTAATTACAGCATTGTTGTACACAAGAGAAACGAAAAGAGCATGTGCAGAGAGCCTTCTCCTACTAGCTGTCAGGACTAGCTGTTGTAGATGGTGCACAGCTGAAATTAGAAGCCGCCATGTCAGGAATGGAAACATTCCCATTAAGGCAGCAAGTCTGTGAAACAGGTTCTCTGAGGGAAAACTCCAGGGTTCAGGTGTATCCATAATGGTCTCCTGGGTTTGTGTAGAACAGATTGGTGGGATTTTGCACAGGTGACCCTGAGAGTCTGGGGCCAAGGAGAGTCTTCCTGGGCAGGAGCGAAATTAAGACTGAATATGAATGCCTTCAGTTGCACCACAAGTAATCAGAGGGTACCATTTTGAGAGCCAGCATGGCATAGTGGTTAAGAGCAGGTGCACTCTAATCTGGAGAACCGGGTTTGATTCCCTGCTCTGTCACTTGAGCTGTGGAGGCTTATCTGGTGAACCAGATTAGCTTGTGCGCTCCAACATATGCCAGCTGGGTGACCTGGGCTAGTCACAGCCCTTCAGAGCTCTCTCAGGCCCACCCACCTCACAGGGTGTTTGTTGTAGAGGGGGAAGGGAAGGGAGATTGTCAGCCTCTTTGAGTCTCCTTACAGGAGAGAAAGGGGGGATATAAATCCAAACTCCTCCTCCTTCTTCGGAAGCAGCTAAGTGACTTGACATCTTTGCAGGTCTGTTCCATACACTCTGGGATGTACCATTTCTTTGGGTCATTCCCTTTCCAAAGGGTCCATGCCCATCGCCCCACGTAATTAAATTATGGAACTCACTGATGCAAGAGGTGGCAACAGCTACTAGCTTTGACAGCTTTTAAAAGATCAGGGGAACAAATTCATGGAGGGGAGGACTATCAAGGGTCCCTGTGGCCAGGGTGTGTGCTTGCAGGGAGAACCTCTCTAGGGACGCTGGCTGGCTGCTGGTGGAAACTGGGTGCTGGACTTTGCTCGACCTGGTTTCTAATCCAGTGTGGAAGTTCTCAACCAAAATCCTGAAAATCTTGTAGCCCATCCTGGTCACCGGGCTGCAAAAATAACTTTACGGGGGAGGTGGGGGAGGAGCCATGGCTCAGCGGTAGAACACCTGCCTAACACGCAGAAGGTCCCGGGTTCAGTCCTCGGCATCTCCAGTTAGAAAGGGCCAGGCAGTGGGTGATGGGAACGATCACAACCTAAGGACCGCGGAGAACTGCTGCCAGTCTGGCCTTGATGGACCAACAGTCTGGGTTCAATATGACACAGCTTCAGGTGTTCAACAATAGGTTCAAGGGCAGAACACCCACAGAGAGAGAGAGAGAGAGAGAGAGAGAGAGAGAGAGAGAGAGAGCGTGAGAGCGTGTGGGAGACGCTGTCATGGTGAACTTCTGACTTATTCATCAGAAAGTCTCAGCTGCCACTTATTGAATTATGAACCTCAAACATGTGGGCGTTGTTCTCCCCCCTCTGGTGAAATCAGAAGACCAGACAGATCATCTTTCCATCCACACCACCCTCAGGCTGCGAGTGCCAATTTAGCTCATGGATCTAGCTGTCTGCTGCAGCGTCTCTCTGAGGGGGCCCATTGCTCACCACAGAAGGATGGATTTGGGCGCCTCCATCCATGGATCTGAACGCCCGGCACTGTCCTCCATCATGATTAATATTTAATTTTTCATTAAACAGATGGGTAAGTCATTGAGATTGTTAATTTCCGTGCTGCTTTGGGAATGCTGGGCAGGGAATGAGTGGGAAAAGAAGTTTGTGAGCAACATTAGCCTTAGGAAAAGACAAGGCAGGTTTCAAGACCTTCTAGCTCAGTGGTTCTCAACCTTCCTAATGCCGCAACCCTTTAATACAATTCCTCATGTTGTGGTGACCCCCAGCCCTAACATTTATCCATTTTACAGAGGGAGAACACTGTTGCAGAGAGTCTTAGGCGACCCCTGTGAATGGGTCATTCAACTCCCAAAGGGGTCGTGACCCACAGGTTGAGAACCACTGTTCTAGCTTCTAAGACTTGATAAGAAAACAAGGAAGGCCCCATTAGTTAGGGGTTTTTCCTGCAACCCCTTCCTGCAGCTCCCCACAACTGCAGCTCTCCCCAACTCACCACAACTCAGCCCCAAAGCCAACTTTTCCACTTAATTCATAATGTGTTTTTCTAGAAGGAACTGTTTTTAAAATTCAATCATAACAATAGTCCACGCTTATATAGGAACTGGTTGTTGTGGGTTTTCTGGGGTGTGTGGCCATGGTGTGATAATTTTTGCTCCTCATGCCTCACCCACATCTATGGCTGGCATCTTCAGGGTACATATCTTACTGTGATGTGCCTCTGAAGATGCCAGCCAGATGTGGGTGAAACATGAGGAACCGAAACTACCGAACCCTAGCTACACAGCCCAGAGAGCCCATGACACCCAGCTGACTCCAGCCATGAACACCTTCATCTAGGACTCCAACAGAAGATGTGGGGAGCAAATCTGGACCTTGCCTGCCCCCCAAATCCTGGAGTGAAGAGGTTAGAATCATAAAACGCAGGGAATCGGAAGCCGCTCAAGACGGTTTCATAATTTCCATCGCGGGCAAGAATTCCGCCGGCGTGGAGACGAAGGCCGTTCGCATGCACGCATGCGGGCGGCCTCAGCAGAGGCCGGGTAACAGCAGGCGGCTTCACGGAGACGTCGCTTTCAGCCCATTTCACGAAACTTGTAGCCAGTCAGCCTGTTGGCTTCCTAAGCCGTTGGGCCGCCCTCCCACCTCCGTGGGCCGGAGGACAGCGTACGGCAGGGCTTCGACCGCCGCGCAGCTTACCACGGGGACAAGGTGAGTGGGATCGGGCAGGGATGCAGCGTGTCCCCCGCCGTGCGGTTCGCACTGCGCCGCCGGGAAGACGCTTTCCCCCCAACAACAACCCTTTAAAGGGTTGTTGTTTAGGGCGGCCTGACGCCGCCCTGGGGGGGGGGAAGCGCAGTCAGGTCGGCGCTGCTGCATTGCAGCAGCGCCGCCTGTGCGAACGGCGGCCTGGGGGCGGCGTTTTTACCGCCCCCAGGCCGTCGTTTTTGGCCCATGCGGAAAGGGCCATAGAGTTGGAAGAGACTCCAAGGGCCATCAAGTCCAACTCCCTGCAATGGGTTCTTAGACAGATGTTCCCCAATTGGCCACCACCATCTTTGGTGCTGGGAAAAGTATCTCCTGGGAACTTTGAGTCAATCCAAGGGCTTCCCTGCTTTGATTCAGCACAGGAACTTCAGGTTAGCAGGTGACAGACCGAGCAGGCACTCTGAGGAGACAGTTAATGAAGGCCGGGCTGGGAGAATCAATGGGTTCTGACAGAGTGGTGACAGATTGGCAATAGGGACGGATTTAATATCCTGGTGTTATGCTTCCCTGGCCCAGGGGCCTGGCAATTGATTGCATATATTAAAGTTGCGCTGCACACGACCCGACTTTTAAAGGCGTCTCAGCATTTCTGCCTGAACTTTTTGTCTTTTTGGCTTTAGTGATATCACACACACACACACACACACACACACACACACACACACACACACACACACACACACACACACACACACACACACACACACACACACACACACACACACACACACACACACACACACACACACACACACACACACACACACGAGTCCTTGCTAGGGAAGACACGTTTCTCACTTACTGCACTGCTCTAACTTTCCCCTCCCCATCAAACAGACCTCTAGCCATGAGACAGCAGAAGGTGAGGTATTGGTGGATTCATTGGGAGTGCATGGGGTGGGGGGGGTGGGGGAACTGTAGGCTAAACCTGTTGCCCCCTGCTTTTAACAATCCTTCATGGGCAGGGTGGAATTGGTGGTCACACAAGAGCAGGAGAACCCCAGACCTCTGCTGTTGGCTTGAATAGCTGCCATTTAAAAAGAGACTGAATGCACCCTTGTTTTACCCCTCTGTTAGTTGGAAGGAACCTAGCTCATACAACCCTTGAGATTGTATTGTTTTAAATATAATTTGCATTCTATGTATTCTATCAATATATTCCTTTGTTATTATTAATAGATGTCTTGGAGGGGCGTTGGTTTGGTGGTGAAGAGCGTGCTTTCCTGATTCTTTCCCGGTGTTCTCAATTCACATGGATCAATGCAGTGTTCTTATGTCAGACTGCATTAAAACTTTTTGAGGACGGACAGTGTTTTTACAGATGAATCCTTGTGCGGGAAAGAACTTTGTATTTATAATGGAAGCACAAAGATCACAAAAGTGTCTTCTTTAAGTAGCTGTATTGAGATAGAATTCACAGGTGTCAAACTTGCGGCCCTCCAGATGTTATGGACTACAGTTCCCATCATCCCCTGCCAGCATGAACTGTAGTCCATAACATCTGGAGGGCCATGAGTTTGACATCTATCCATTGGGGACCCACATATACACACATCAATGAGCTGAAAGAATTAAAAGTTGTGGCCATCTGTGCACATGCCATGCTTAGTACAAACATTGAAAATACACCGCACAAATCAATAAAAAACTTTTGATGCCTCCGTTCCTCTTTGGAAGCAAGGCCCAGTAGTTCAGTACTTCAAAATCCAAGGAGAATTTTGGCTGAGGAGAACAATTAAAGGATGCCTCATCAGGTGATCATTGGGACTGAAATCCCTGAAAGACGGCATACCTACCTGCCACTCTTGATCTTCTCCTGAAATACACGGCCCCAGGGGAGGATCGAATGTCCAGTCAGCACTGAAGGTATCTCTCTACAGACACATTCATCCAGAGGTCAGGTGTTTCCCAGGGGTGTGTGTGTGTGTGTGTGTGTGTGTGTGTGTGTGTGTGTGTGTGTGTGTGTGCGTGTGCGTGTGCGTGTGTGTGTGTGTGTGTGTGGCAAAAGTACCACTATTCTCCCTTTGCCCAGACAATCTAAGGAGACCAAAGGCAGTGGGAGAGAATTCTCAGTCTTCATATCTTTCTTCTTCCAGGTCAAACAGTGTGTGTGTGGGAGTGATGGTACCCCCCCCCCTCAAATCCTAACAAACAAAGCAAAAACAAAGTAAAACATTTTAACCCACTCTAGCGTGGTGTAGTGGTTAAGAGAAGGTGGATTCTAATCTGTTTCCCCACTCCTCAACCTGAGTGGCAGAGGCTTATCTGGTGAACCAGATGTGTTTCCGCACTCCTACATCCCTGCTGGGTGTCCTTGGGCTAGTCACAGTTCTTTGGAACTCTTTCAGCCTCACCTACCCCACAAGGTATCTGTTGTGGGGAGAGGAAGGGAAAGGAGCTTGTAAGCCGTCTTGAGTCTCTTTAAAGGAGAGAAAGGTGGGATATAAATCCAAAATCCTCCTCCTCCTCCTCCTCCTCCTCCTCCTCCTCTTCCTCTTCCTTCTTCCAACAAAACTCTAGAGAGGCCACATACAATTTTAATAAATAAATAAAATTTCTCCAATGAAGACTCAAAGCAGTTGAAGAACCCACTTAGGAAAACTGCAGGACCAGCTCAGAAAAAAGCAAGACAGCTTCAGTGAACAGGTGAGCTTTTTCAAAGGTACAATGGAAAAGGTTGAAGTCATCAGCTGCTGCGCATAGACCTATTGTGGCCAGGGGGCTCGGACACTTAATCTGGTGAATGCCAACCACACAGGAGCAAAGGTAGCTCATAACTCTGAATTACATCTTCATTTTTAGTTGTGAACAGAGTAATGGCTGTTTCTGGGCAAGAGGGCTCAAACTGTAATAAAAGAGGTGATTAAAATCAAAGGAAACTTGTTTAAAGAGCCCCTTTTTTCAGTGCAAATACTAACAGCATGGCTCAATACTGTTGAGGAGCAGCAGTGGCATAGTGGTTAAGAGCAGGTGTACTCTAATCTGGAGGGACTGGGTTTGATTCCCCGCTCTGCCTCCACTAGGGCCAGGGCTTTTACGGCCCTGGCCCCTGCCTGGTGGAATGCTCTTCCGCCAGCTGTCCGGGCCCTGCGGGACCTCAGTGAATTCCGCAGGGCCTGTAAGACTGAGCTATTCCGCCGGGCTTTTGGGGAGGCCGGCTGCTGATAGGTGCCCATTAACAACTGAGACCCGCTGTTCCCCCCTCAGAGTCAGAGGAGTGAAAGGTTGAACGCCATCTGTTTTAAACATTTACAAGCTTGGAGCGCTGCATTTTAACTTGTATAAATTTTAGTATTTTATTTTATAATCCACTTGTATGTATTATGTTGTAAACCGCCCTGAGCCCTTCGGGGGAGGGCGGTATAAAAGTGGAACAAACAAATAAATAAATAAATAAACTGTGGAAGCTTATCTGAGGAATTCAGATTAGCCTGTGCACTCCCACACATGCCAGCTGGGTGAACTTGGGCTGGTCACAGTTCTTCGTAGCTCTCTCAGCCCCACCTACCTCACAGGGTGTTTGTTGTGAGGGAGGAAGGGCAAGGAGTTTGTAGGCCCCTTTGAGTCTCCTTACAGGAGAGAAAGGGGGATATAAATCCAAAACTCTTCTTCTTCTTCAATAGAAGACTGCTGTATAGCTGCCATATTTTTGCCCTGTGGCGTAGGAGGTTAAGAGTGGCGTAGGAGGTTAAGAGCTCGTGTATCTAATCTGGAGGAACTGGGTTTGATTCCCAGCTCTGCCGTTTGAGCTGTGGAGGCTTATCTGGGGAATTCAGATTAGCCTGTACACTCCCACACTCGCCAGCTGGGTGACCTTGGGCTAGTCACAGCTCTTCGGAGCTCTCTCAGCCCCACCCACCTCACAGGGTGTTTGTTGTGAGGGGGGAAGGGCAAGGAGATTGTAAGCCCCTTTGAGTCTCCTGCAGGAGAGAAAGGGGGGATATAAATCCAAACTCTTCTTCTTCTTCTTCTAGCTTTACTCCAAGGAGCAAAAGGTGACACAGATAAGCCCAATTCATGTTATCCCTACAACAATCCTCTGAAGCAGGTTAGCCAGAGAGAGATAGAAAGTGACTAACTCAGGAAGCCATCTGGGGATTTGAATTCGGGTCTCCCCACTCCTGGCCTGACATTCTAGCCACTACCCCACACTGCTTCTCCATCAAAATGGTACAACTGATTGTATCACCTCTTTCTGTATCATGAATATGCGAAGCCTCACTGCATCACCTTAGGGTGGTGGCAGAATTATGAAGTGGTAGTAAATACTGTCTTGTCTTAAATGACCCAGGTTAGCCTAATGCCACCACATCTTGGAAACTAAGCAGTTGACCCTGCAAGACTAAGCAAGACTGGTTAGTACTTGCCTGGGACACTAGCAAGAGAGTCAAGAGCTGCTGCGCAGAGCCTGGCAGTGGCTAACCGTCTCTTGCCTTGAAAACTATGGGGTTGCCATAAATCAGCTGCAACTTGACAGCACTTGACACACTCAGTAAGGGCTATATGACTTCATAGTGCATGTGAGAAAAGTCATATTTTAATGGTCCACCACTGAAAAGCTTCCTGCGATTAAAAATTAGCTCATTGGAGCGAACGGTTCTTGCTTAGCCCTTTCCAGTTGGCTTTCCATTTATGGGGGATTATTGATAGAGAGGAACTTTGAAAAACGTACTCCTTCAGCTGCATTTGAAGGTGGGTGCAGTTCATTCCGCTATCTCAATGCCATGTTACCAGCAGTATGTCTAGTCCAGGCCTAGGGGAATGGATTGGACCGGCTAGGAAGATGGAATGCTCTCTTTCAGTACCATGGATAGCAGCCAGGTTGCCAATTGCCTGCTTGGAATGAGCTTGCTGCTCCTTTTGGTAACTGATGGTGCTGCTCAGGTCTCCAAGGTGAGGACATAAATTCATTTCCAGTCTTGAATGGCTGGAAGATGGCTCCCCAAAGAGTTCATTCTCCAAGCCGAATGCAGCTGAGTCAGGCACCACAGAACAAAACAGATGTTGCCTTGCTCCAGGAAAATCTGCCCTTCCTCCTTTCCCGGGGGATGTGATATTCTCATTATTACAGAAGAAATGGCAGCCATTGGAGGTGCATGATTATTTAGGGCACGCAAACACATTTCTTCTTTACAGGGGAAGGAAATGGGTAAGGGCTGTTGAGGAAGGGAACAATATGTTGTGAGTGAAATTTTTTGAGCTGTACTTTTCTTTCAGTACAGTGATCTGCACAGTGATCTTTGGAATGATGTTTGGGTGGAGGAGGAGGAGGAGGAGGAGAAGGAGAAGGAGAAGGAGAAGAAGAAGAAGAGGAGGAGGAGGAGGAGGAAGAGGAAGAGGAAGAAGAAGAAGAAGAGGAGGAGGAGGAGGAGCAGGAGCAGGAGCAGGAGCAGGAGCAGGAGCAGGAGCAGGAGCAGGAGGAGCTCCCTCAGCCCCACCTACCTCGCAGGGTGTTTGTTATGGGAGTGGGGAAGGGAAAGGAGAAAGACCCTTTGAGTCTCCTTACAGGAGAGAAAGTGGGGATATAAATCCAAACTCTTCTTCTAATGAGAGAAAGGGCCTTTTCTGCAATGGCTCCTTCCCTGTGGAACTCTCTCCCACTTGAACATGTGGGCTCCTTCCCAAAGAGCTTTTAAGGGGAGAGGAACAAAAGGGAAGATGATTTGGGGTTAGCCCACTTTATGCTCCCCTTGCAGAATGTGGGAGGAGAACTCATACTGGTTCTGGCTGTGATAGCCACAGATGTTGCATTCAAAAGGGTCTCTGAACTTAACAGCCTGATCCATAGGAAGGTGTCATGTACCAAGTCAGATCGCTGGTTCACCAAACTGCATGCGACCCTGTTGCCCTTATTCCCAGATGCAAAGTTGGCAGCTCCTGTTGCATTTGGAGAGGGCAGCAAAGCCTGCTAATTCAGATCCGCTATGTGCAACTTTCAGAAGCAGACAGTTCCACAATTCTGCTAGCTGGCCCCCCCCCCCCCCCACCCCCCAACCAGCTCTCCCAGCTCCGTAGCTATCCATCACTTGCTGACAGCTAATGTGTCACTGAAGGGACAGAGTCGGCAATGCCTCCGGGGTGGATGTGCAAAGAGCGCCAGGCTTAACTGCACTCTTCAGAATTTTTTCCTTTATCTCCTGGGGAGATGAGAAAAATAAAGACACATTCATCCCGGAAGAAAGAATGCAACCTCTTGCCCGCCGAGGGTCTGAGCCGAATTTCATTTCTAAGCGCAGCTAGAAAAAGAAGGAAGTCTTTTGATCTTCCTAAATCCAGGGTGGCTTCATTGCCTGAATCCCTTTCAACTCTCTGGGATTTACCGATGATCACAGATGAGACGATGCCCCAGTCGCTTTTGCTAATCCAGCGTGGGCAAGCAGCATTTTCCGAGCCCACCTGCCTCTGCGGTCACAGGGCAGCACTCAAGAGGCGTGTAATTGTTCAGGTGTTGTTTAGGAGGTGGGGTGGAAAGACTCAAGGAGAATATTGTGCACAGAGCTCTTCAAGAGCCTTCTCTGAAATTCCATCCAAACCCCATCCACTAATTGAGCTGGCAGGAATGAAAGCTCTGTTGGAGATAGGGTGTGCGGGGGCTCCTCCAAAATTATAAGTGGGGTAGAGAATCAAGGTATTGTATTGTATTACTTGATTTGTATACCGCCCTCCCTGGAAGGTCTTAGGGTAGTAAACAACAACAGTATACAGCAAACATCAATAATCATACATCAAACTACAAAACATCAATAAATATAGCATTATAAACAACAAAACATCGATAATCATAACATCACAAACTATAAAACATCAAAGTGCCTTTATTTCAACCTGTTCCTTTGTTTAAATCTGTTGGCATGAGCTTAGCCACGTGGTTCTGATTTTGTGAGAGTGGTCAAGGTTTCGGAAGAAGGGGTGGTCATAGACACGGATTTCCCCTCCTACTGGAGAACCCTATTTTGACCCATTTTCTTCCTGAAGGTCTGCTGTCTCTGTAGGCACAACATTTCAGGTGGTGGGGTCAGTGGGCTACAGCTGTGGGGCAGAAGTGGGGAAATTTCACTCCACGAAGCCTGCAGGTTGTTGGAGAGGCACATCTTATCAACAAACTAACACAATGTGGATCTCTTTGCACCTGTGGGCACTTTTGGAATTCCGACACAGTTTGGTGGGCACAGACATAAAATGGCAGCTGCAGGTTACCTTCAGTCATGCTGTGAAAATCCTTGTGGTGCAGTGGCAACTGCTGCCAAATCAGCATTTTAAAAATCTCCATGGCCAATCAACTCTCCAACGGCCAGTAGCCCCACCTGGCCCCACCCACTTTCTAAAAATGCCAGGTGGACCCCATGAGCCCTCCGGGGATGGGGCGATATACCAAATTGAATAAATAATAATAATAAATAATAATAATGTTGGCAGCCCCTGCCTTAAACTCTGCTTTTCCAAGCATTCAAAGTGATTTACCAATTTTATTGGGGGAAAGTGAGCACAACCTATATTCAGGTGGCAAAATAAACTACTTAAATAAATGAAAAGAATAGTAAAACGCGGCAGCCATTTCAGTTTTCGACCTCAGCATGACAGGTGGGAATATTCCTGAGGGCAATATCGCAAAATTGTGGGGGTCAGGGGAGGAAAAAGAATATGACTCAAAAGCAGTATGGAACTACTGGAGAGTCTTTCCCTGGAGTCTAAGTAGGGATCGAGAAGATATCCGGGAAACCCTGAAGAGGGAGAGAGCTCCACAGGTTCAAAATCCTCCCTAAGAACACATGTGCCTCATTTCATAGGTGAAGATACACCTGGGCAGTGACTCATAAGTCAGGAAAGACCAGCTGGGATTTTTTTAGAAGAGAGAATTTCCAGGCAAGCAAAACAGCCACCTTTATTTAATACTTTACATTTCATACCCTGTTTCAATCATGCACCAGAACCAAAGAAACTTCAAAACAAGTCTTTCCCACTAAAACTGGGTCCACAAATTAGTTGGTTGGCTCTGCTTGAGTAATTTTTAGCTTTGGCACCCTGAATAGCAGATAAATAAAACAAATGTGCATTCAGCCTCATCAGATAACAGGTTCATTGGCTGCCATATAACTTCTTTGAAGGCAAAACTATGAGAGGGAGACAGAAAATCCTGGCGGCTCCCCAGGTCACACAATAGAATATATGTTGAGATGGGCTTTGCTAAAAAAGCAGATAGAATGTTTTGAGTTTCCAAAAAAGGTTACAGTATGTAACAGGGCAACAAAGAATGGATTCCAGGATAATGTAAGAAGCCCTTCCAGCTTCTGACCACAGATCCATGAAGCCATGCATCCTGTTTCCAACAGTGGCCTTGAGTGACAGGTATTTAGGGATAGACCCTCATTGGACATGGAAGTTCTATTTAGCAGCCATGGCTAATAGGCATTGATAGACTCACCCTCTACAAATCCCTCTAATTCCTTTTCAAGCCCTCTTTGATGACAGTGAGTTTCCCTCCCTCCCTTTATTTTATCTCCTTTGCTTGGCTTTTCCACTCTACACAGCTAGTGGGGAATGAACAGAGATTAAGCCAAAATGAATTACAGCTTCGCTTCCGTGGGCCAGAGGGTAGAGTGCCCCTGCATCCGGCTGGGAACTTTGGCCCTTGATTGTTATCACTGCTTCCTTTAAAATACATTTCTGAGTCAACCCACTGGCCAGAATGGTGCACCCAAAGAGCTCTTTTGTCCATGGTATAAAATCCCTATGTTGGAAAGTTTAGATTTCCTGTATAGATTTTATCTTACTGCGTTTCGGGACCAGCCGGTGGCTGCTGTATTACTAAAATCAGAAAATTGCAAATTTGCAGGAAGCCAACATGTAGACAGCAACCTGTGATGTAGATTGTAACCTGCATGTTTATCTCGGCAAGTACCTGCTATTAACCTACCCAGGGAAATAATGCTCGACACCGACTGGTCTGTTTCTTCCTACGCTTCTCTCCACTCGAGCGATTCCAGCGCTTCTGCTGTTTTATCCTCTCTGTGGTAGACACCTCCAGCTGTGCGGGCTCCTTCCTCCTCCCTCGCTACCCCCTTCTCCAGCTAAAAGCATTTCCAGACGCCAACCCAGAGAAAGAGGAGGCGGGTAATTATGCTCAGTCATTAATATTTAAACCGCAAACAGGACTTGTGCTCAAATGACGTCCCCCAAGGATTCTGCTCATTTAGGCTGCAGCCCCTTTGGAAACTTAATTATTGCCAGCTATGAATCCTGAAAGGCCAGAAGGATCTCCCTGACATGGTCCCATTCCCGTAAGTGCTGGAGTTGCAGAAAGAGGTACCTGAAGTACATAGTTGGCCTCGAGTCCACTGGCAGATTTTCCAAAACCTTATTCCCTTCTCCTGACCTGCACTGAGTTCCCCCCGAGTTTTTAAGAAATGTGGCCCCCATAGAGAAATACTAAAAAGTACACCTTTCCAGCATAAGAATACGTGAACACAACATCTTATTCCTAGTACAGATGCTACAGAATTTTGTAGCTGGTTTTGACTGGAAAATGTGAGTCACTGGCTGAAAGAGAATTAATAACTACAGCAAGTCTTTCATCTCAGAATAAGAAGTCATTTGTTAGGGCCAGGGTGGGGTTTGCTTGGGCAGCTACTCATGGGCAGCTATGCAGGTTTGCTCAGGAGATGAGGAATCAGATGAACAATACGTCTGGTTGGAGCAACTTCTTAGTAGGTTTGGAGCTGTCCTTGGTGCTGCTGATCCTGCTTGTTGACTAACTCCAATTGTGGCATTGGTGTCTTGCTCTTCTGTATCTCTTGATCTCATATCAATACCATCTCATATCAATACCATCTTTTTTTTTCACAATATAACAACCTTTATTAGGCATATTAAAATAGGCTCCAGAGAGTTACAGACATTTCTGAAGTACGAATCAAAAGTACATTCAAAACACAGACAGATAAACTGTATCTAGCATTGGACATTACTTAGAAAGTTCTGTCACTTGTAAAAGAAATTTTGCTACTTTTTCCAAAAGGACGGCCTCTGTATTATTTAACAAAAGCTCCACAACAGAGTTGTCAGAGTCTCCTTCAGGTTTGTCTAAGACCAGCCCAGGAGAGAAATTCCTAATACCCACATATCTTGGACAGTCAAGTATAATGTGAGCAAGAGTCTCCACTTGGTTTTTACAGTGTAGACAGACCATCTTCTTATTTCTGATATCTGACACTAAGAACAAATCCAAAAAAACTACTCATCTCAATTCTAATTTTTGCAGTTCCAAATTACTCAGCTGTGTTTCTCACGTGGAAACGATACATTAGAAATTATTCACTCTCCCCTTTTTTTTCTTCAAATTTTGTATACTAAACTATGTGCATAATTTGCTGCAGGGCGAAATCCATGTGCATATTTCCCCCCTCATATGTACACAGCAGACTGCTCAAACACATGTTGCATCATAAACGTGAGTGAATCGAGGTTACTTTTACGTCATGCTTTTCCAATGTACAGGGGAACATGAACTTATCAATCTGATTCCACAGAAAAAGAATCTTGATGCAATCATATGTTTGAAACTACAAATGCTGTTTTTTGTGCAGTGCCTTATATGTGCAGAAGAGTACATTGGCAGCACAAAAAGGGAGGAAATATGCACACGGCCTAAATGAACTCACAACGTGTATGCTACAGATCCAGAACTGATGTTTGACATTCTCCTAGCTTCAGGTGTTCATGGACTACAATTCCTATCAGCCAATTGACCATGCCAGCAGGGGCTGATGGGAATTGTAGTCCATGAACATCCGAAGCACTAGAGTTGGGCACCCCTGTCCTAGCCAATCAAAATTCAGGACTGCAAAGAGAAATTCTGGAACAATAATAGATTCCAACCAATTGTTTAGCTTCCAGCTGTGCTTGAAAAGGTCCACTCCTGCACTCCACAGCACTTGAATGAGGGCAGGCGTGGCTTGAACAGCTAATTGCCCAGACCCCACCCCCTCTCAGCTCTGGTTTCCCAGCCACAGAAGGGAATAACGTGGCTTCTCTTGCCGGGACACCGTGGAAACATGACTGGCATATGGAAATGGTGTAATCCTCCCTGAGCTTTCAAGATAGCAATGAATTTAAATCTAAATAGGGTATAATATAGTAAAAACCTCTTTTAATCTTGCCCTTTCTAATCTAAATCCTCCCAGTTCCTTGTAACTGCCCATTTTGAAAAATGCTACACGAGATCTGGTTCCTTTCTAGGCAGGGGGGTGAAGTCTTTAGAAGCACCGGCGCTCAATCAGAACGGCGCTCTAAGAGGCCCTTGGCATGGCAACAGACCGCGAGGTCTCGAATTGCACACAGACAGTGATCCGGTGTTGTGAGCAGAGAACCACAAGGCTTGAACCAGCAGCTGCAGAGGTCAAGAGCCGGCTCCATAGAAGGAACTTGAGGCCGTTCTATCAATGATTATGGATTTCTCATCCACTTTGTTTTGATTCTAAATGTCTGTTTCCCCATTGCTGGAATCAATGCCATGATCCTCAGTTTTCACGCCGCTTCTGTCCCTATGCACCACTTCTCCCCTCCCAATAAGAGATATGGATTTCCCCGCCCCCCCAAATGTTTGGGTCAATAAATTAGCATCATATATTATGGGCTGGGTCCCACAGATCCATTCCACTAGCAGACACACATTTGTCTGGTGGAAGGAGTTTCCCTCTAATGCAAAAGTTTCTTATGCTAGATGAAAGGACCTCCTCAAGCAGATAGGAGCTGAAGAATCCAGCCATACATGTATAAATGCCCTTTCTCCCATCTAGCAAGTAATCTTGTGCTGTTGGTGACCTCCGACCTCCCATTCGGTGTCCCATTAGATAAGAAGAATAGTTTAGATTTATACCCCCCCTTCTCTCCTCTAAGGAGACTCAAAGGGGCTTACAATCTCCTTTCTTCCCTTCCCCCCACAACAAACACCCTGTGAGGTGGGTGGGGCTGAGAGAGTACCGAAGAACTGTGACTAGTCCAAGGTCACCCAGCTGGCATGTGTTGAAGTGCACAAGCTAATCTGAATTCCCCCAGATAAGCCTCCACAGCTCAAGGGGCAGAGCGGGGAATCAAACCTGGCTCCCCAGATTAAAGTGCACCTGGTCTCAACCACTACACCACGTGGACCTCTTAATGGAGACCACTGCAAGATAAAAATATAACAAGATCTCCTACTTGTGTGTGAACCAGGCAACGGAGGAAGAAGAGGCCACCTCCATTTTCTCCAATTCCTAGTGAGCTGCGTTGCCCTCCAGAGAGAACTTTGCACGGCTCCACGACTCAGAAGAGATGCAGATGTACATAAGGTTGTGTCACACTTTCAGCTCCACTGCAGAAGGTGAGGATTGGACAAACTAAAATAGCTCAATGGAACCTCCATGTTAAAAGGCTGTCTTCCACCCAGTTACCGTGTGATGAGAAACATTTAAAAGTGAAGTTCACTGCATGCCCTGTTTAGTGTGCTTTTGGGGAGAAACAAGGTGCAGGACAATAGCCATTGTATTAATATTAAGAGCCATGATGGTTTGAAATGGAACCTCCATAGTTAGAGGCAATGTATCTTTGAATCTCCCCCACCCACTAGCAACGGACAAAAAGCGGGAAAGAGCTATTGCTTTCAAGCCCCACTTCTGAGCTTCTCATACGCATAAATAACGCATGGGATTCTTCATCTTGGATGATGGCCGCTATCTTATCTGGTTTTAACAGGAGATGAAGCTAATTTATGGCGTCCTCTCAGTGGCTATTAGTCATGTGGCTATAAATGGTCCTTCCCACTGATGGTAGTGATTACTTTTTCCCCCTTGACGTGGGCTTAGGTGGGTTCCCCAGCACCCAGTTTGAAAATCTGGGCATTTGCTGATGAATTGCCACAATTAATTGATTACGTTTTCCCATCCTTCCTTAAACACAAACACATCCATAACTTTGCCATTTTTAGCAAATTGGGCACAACAAGGAACGTTTAAAAACCCCAAAATACTCAGAACATTCATTGGTGGTGTTAATCTGCTTCATCGTGTAATCAATGGCTATTTTGCCAAACACATATTCTCCACATGCCACCATTAAACTCTCATGTAGTATATTTTGGCAAATTGCAGACTTCAAGCGAGCGGAGAAAGCAACAAACAATCTGGACTTGCTGTTTATGGATTTCAGTTTTTGCTCCTGTTGCATAAGAAAAGCACCTCTGGCTAATGAGGTAAATATCAGACTCTGAAGAAGGCAGGGCTGCGACGCTGCGAGGGGTGTGGGGAAAGCTAGAATTTGATAGGAAAGAAATTCCCCAGGAAGGACTGTACAGATCTGTGCAGAACGAGGTGGAAAGCTGCGGGGGGCAAACGATGAATTAAACATTTTTGGCTCAGTTCTTCTGAACATTGGAGGCTGCTACAGACAATATCGAAAATGTTTAATTAATAAAGCGTGGAAGGCGGATGGGAGCAAACGGAGGCCCAATTCCCCACTTGAGCTTCGTTTTACCCTCACATCTCAAGGCAGTGGTTTTCAATCTTCTTATCGTCTGAGAGAGGCCTCTCCTCATTGGTTTATCTGCAGGCCAATGATGACGAAAGACCATTGCAGAAGAGTCTGAGAAGCAGTTTCGTGCCCAGTTCACGCGAGGGTTTCACTCACTGGGATCTAACTACCAGCCGGCGTAAACTGACAGACACAAGATAGTTGGGAATTGGATTTATCTATTTCGGAACATTGCTTGCAACGTGCAGCTTTCTTGTGAACCAATTTCTCTTCCCTCCCAAAGTTATTCATTGACACAGATTGTGAAATGTGAGGCCGCGGCAGCACTGAACGAACACTATCCCTTGTGCTTGATCCCAAAAAAACCCTTATTTTTGCGAGCATCTCGGCGGAACGCTCCAAAATGCTTGATGAACATTGGTTGGTGTTACTTTTTTGCATGATGCCTTCCTGTAGACAGGAACAGATCTCCGCTCCCTCACTTCCAATCCTGTTCTACCTCTTCAGTCCCTCCCTACCTTCCAAAGTCACAAACCTGACTTTCTCAAGAGCAGGTGGTGCAGAGGTCATAACCAGTCATAGGTGGTGGTTCTTTCCTTCATGGAAAAAATATTCCCAGTTTTCCACAGCCAGGATGTGGGGGCAACCAAGTTTTCTCTCGCCACTTTCTCCAGACAGCGCATAAACAGAAAAGCTTTGTATCAGAATTTTAATGATTGAAATGGTTAATAAACATATATTATTTTAAAAAAAGAATGGTCTAGTGCACAGGTGTCAAACTCGTGGCCCTCCAGATGTTAGGGACTACAGTTCCCATCATCCCTTGCCAGCATCATGCTGGCAGGGGATGATGGGAACTGTAGCCCATAACATCTGGAGAGTCGCAAGTTTGACACCTGTGGTCTAGTGGTTAAGAACTCCGGGACGAATTGGACTCTGTCATCTGGAGAACTGAGTTTGATCCCCACCACCTCCACATGAAAGTCAGACTCTTTTCTGGAGAATTGGATTTATTTTCCTGCATGTGAAGCCTGCTGGGCGACTTTGGGCTAATCACAGTTCTCTCAGAACTCTCTCAGCTCCACCGACCGCGCAAGGTATCTGTTGGGGGAAGGAGTTTGAAAGCCACTTTGAGACTCCTGATGGCTGAGAAAACCAGGGTATAAATCCAAACACTTCTGTTACTTCTTCATGCTCTTGCACCCCTCCAATCATGTTCCTCATGCCTCAAAAGATCTTCAGTGCAAACTCTTGTTTTGCAAAGAGGACTCTGGAGTTCTGGTAAAAAGGAGATCACGAAAAGCTGGAGTTAGCCTCCCCCATCCGCCTGGTTGCAGTTCTTATCAGATGGGAGCATTTGGGGTTGTTTATTCCTTTATTTCTGCACATGAATTTCAATTTAGAAGCAAAATGCACACAGGGACAACAAAATTGAACATGAAGCCCCCCCCCCCCAGAAAAGGCCTTCTTTTTCTCTCCAGCCCCCTCCCCATTGACCTAGTTTCCATTGGCTTAACACCACCACACCATGGTGTTTCTCAGCGAGGATGCGGTGACGTCTGTTGCTTGATTCTCCCCAGTTTTTACGGAGAAGGCCGGGAACAGTCTGTGCGAGACGGGCGTGTGTGCCGCGTGGGCTGTGGGAAGCGAGGAGAATGGCAAGAAGAATTTTAAGGAAGCAACTGTGGAAAAAAACCAGAGGGGAAACGCAAAACATGAACAGAACGGGGAGGTCCAGGCAGATTTGGAAAACGATGCAAGCAGACTCTGGATTGGATTTAAAAAGGAGGGGAGCAGCAGCGCCTTTGATCTCCAGAGGTCCCCGCCTGCCTACCCTGGGCCTCTAAACATCAAGTCATTAAGCCCAATTGCTTAGCAAGGCAGAGAAGTGGGACTTTGGAGCTCTTGACAGCTTGAGAATAAGTAACTGCATAAATGCTTCCTGTGCTGATGGGAGTTTTATTCATGAGAAAGTCAGAAGAGCCCTACAGAGCCTGATAGGCCATTCATGAAGTCCAGCAATCTGTTTCCCACAGCGGCCAACCAGGCGGACAATCCCCTTTCAATCCCCTTTCAATCCAAGAGTTTGGATTTATACCCCACCTTTCTTTCCTGTAAGAAGTCTCAAAGGGGCTTACAAACTCCTTCCCCTCCCTCCAACAGACACCCTGTGAGGCAGGTGGGGCTGAGAGGGCTCCGAAGAACTGTGACTAGCCCAAGGTCACCCAGCTGGCATGTGTTGCAGTGCACAAGTTAATCTGATTCCCCAGATAATCCTCCACAGCTCAAGTGGCAGAGCAGGGACTCAAACCCAGTTCTCCAGATTAGAGTGCACCTGCTCTTAACCACTACACCACACTGCTCTCCCCTCCCCAAAGTACATCCTTCCCAAGCTCCATGCCCACATATTCAGGAATTTCCCCCTCCATAGCTGGCCACCCTAGATCAGATCTGACTGGCGGCCAGTCAAAGCAGGCAATACTGAGAAAGCAGGGGTTTGCCTTCGCTGCAAGCAGCCTCAAATATGAACCTTCCTGCAATGTAGAATCATCAAAAGCAGTGGAACCAGTTTTTCTGTGTAGGCCGGCCCCACACGGTCCAATTACACGTCCCAGCAAGAAGATGCAAACCCCAAAATGGCTGGGTGGAAAACCAGTTGATTATAAACTACAACTTGTTCTCGGCGAGAACAAGCGCTCTGCTCCGAACCTGGGCGGAAGCGGTTTCTTGTGACCAGCAAACTTTGAACAGCATCCTGTTCTCCCCTTTGAATAAATGTAGCTGCTTTGATATGATCTGGAAGAGAGCAAATCAGACTAGAAAGGCGCGTCTTTCATCTTTTAATTGACATCTCCCAAGGAAGAGCGGGCTTTTTTAGAAATGGTTCGGAAAGCCAGCAGAGCAATCAGGCTGTTTTCTACACTGGTGGATTTTTCAAGGGGTTTTTCACTCTGGGCTTTTCCCAAGGTGGGGCCGGAGTGTACACCAGCCCCACCTGCGGACACTGCTCCCCCCCTCCACAATTCCTGCTGCCTAAGGGCAGGTGGGTGTCAGCCTCTTTAACGTAAGCAATTGAACACAAGGCCCCCAAGAACACCCACCCCCCCAGTTTAGATTTTGGTCAGTGCCATGATGACCATTCATGCCTCCTGTGCTACAGAATCTTCCTTCCCCACACATAGGAGACTCAAGGTGGCCTACAAGCTCCTTTCCCTTCCTCTCCCCAAAACAGACACCTTGTGAGGTGGGTGGGGCTGAGAGAGTTCCCAAGAACTGTCACTAGCCCAAGGTCACCCAGCAGCAATGTATGAGTGCGGAAACACTTCTGGTTCACCGGATAAGCCTCTGTCACTCAGGTGGAGGAGTGGGGAATCAAACCCGGTTCTCCAGATTAGAATCACCTGCTCTTAACCACTACACCACGCTGGCTGCCCTGTTCTGGAATGGCCAGGGGGACCCTTCAAAGCAGCCCCTAAACCTCTACTAAATGCAGAAACCAGAATTCGGGGACTGTCTTCTCTTATTACTTATGCACCTTCTGCCACCCTCCCCGCTTGTTCGTCCATCAATCTTTGCTATTTCTCCCCGCGCTTCCTATTCACAAAGGCTTCTACTTGAACGGCAAAAAAACCGTGTTCCCACTCCAGTCTCTCAAATGAAAGTCAATACAAAACAGCTTATCTCCCACTTAAAAAAAAATACATTATCAGGGGCCTTGCCTTGAATCCCCCGGCGAAATGTGATTGACAACGGAATCTCTTTGGCTTCCACGCAAGAGTTTCTAAAGCTGCAGCTATGTAGAACCCTTTCGCAGAAGAATGTGCTGCTAACCCCAAAGATCTGTCAGCACCACCCAATGCAAAGGCAGATGGTTGGGGAGGGAAAGAACACCGGCTGATCACTGGCTATTTGCCTTGTTAGCTAAACAGAACCTCCATATTCAAAGGCCGCCTAATTCAGAGGCAGCATAACTTTGGATCCCCATGGGTATCCAAAGTAGGGTTGCCAGGCGCCCTCCCCCTGATACCACTGGCCGGAGTTGGGGGAGAGGGTTGCCAGTTCCAGGTTGGGATATTCCCAGAGATTTGGAGATGGACCCTGGGGTGGACAGGGGCCTCAGTGAGGTACAAGGCATCAGAGTCCACTATGCAAAACATTCATTTGTTTTCTCCAAGCGAGCTGATCTGTGTAATCTGGAGAGGAGCTGCAATTCCAAGGGATCTCCAGGCTCCACCTGGAAGCTGGCATCCCTAGCAACAAGAGTGGGGATCTGGCCGCATGTCGTTACCACAGGCTTCTTGGGAACGGAATACTGCGTGACGTGGTGAGGCTTTCCTAATGGTCTTCACCGGTCCCACAAGTGGTTGAACAAAACCGGCAATTCTGGGAGGTGGAGCTGGTGACGTGGGATGGGGTCTGTCTGCAAGCATGTCTCTGGGCCTTGATGAACCTCCCTGCTATTTCTACAACTGCCTCTAACCCCCCCTCTCCCCCCTCATCGATGATCATCTGCCCCAACTGAGCAGGAGCACAGGGCCATGTTGTCCTCTCGTGCCCAATTCTCCAAGGTGCAGGATGGAGCCCGGTGCCCTCCCCCTTCCAGCTCCACCGCCCTCTCAGTATTCTGAGGTCGAATTAGCTACCCGCTGGCAGAGTAATTCTAATTGTTTTCAGACATGCTTTGCAGTGAGGCCCTCATTAGCCTGTGTTGTTAGATAGGGAGTGAGAGCAGGGGGCGGGGAGGGGAGGCGGCCTCCTGTCTCCACCACCCCAGCCATGAAGGATTACACTCGTCTGCAAGTCACCCTGGGACACCTTTTCCTCTCCCTCCCCCTGGCTTCTCTTCCCCCACCATTTTGGAGAAACCCACAGCATAAACTGCATTCATTCCCCCGTCTCCACCACCCACCACCATACCTAAACGGGGAAGTGCCATTTCTATATCTATTCCTGTATCTATTCATCTCGTCCTGATTTTTTCCTCTTTGTTCAGATTCTCGGGTGTGCGTTTGCTTGTTTGCTTGTACTTCATGCATTTCTCACACACGTTGAATGGCAGCATTTCTGTTGGTTGCTGTGAATGGGTGGGGAAGGATGGTTTCATCTCAAGTACACCGCAAGCATAAAAGAAGCCTGAAGCTTAGGACCAGGGCCGGTGTCAGCATCTGCGCTGGTGGGGCAGCTGACCTGGCCCAGGGTTTCTGGCAGGGGCCCCTTTTGCCCCCCCCCCCCGCCTGCTCACTTGCTAACCCTCTATGAGTCGTGCTTATGTACTGCCCAGTGCCACTGGAGAAGTTCTGCAGGCAGCTGTGAACATGGGCAGAGGGAGCAGGCCAGGGATGTACATCCAAACTCCTCCTCGTCCTCTCGTCCTCCTCGTCCTCGTCCTCGTCCTCGTCTTCTCCTCCTCCTCCTCCTCCTCCTCCTCCTCCTCCTCCTCCTCCTCCTCCTCCCTGCTTGGGGGTATTCCGGGACATGTGGGGGAAAGGCTGCCGGAGGGACCTTTGGTCTGACCTAGCAGAGCTGCCTCCTTTTCCTCCTCTGGGAGTATATATTTGTGCCTTGAATAGCAGTGGTGGCAGGTGGAAATCCAAACAGGCCCTTGCTGGAATGTAGAAAACACGGGGCTCAGAGCTTTACCTTTGGGGTTTCTGCCTAATCATAGCTATTAATGGTGAATCAGAGGACAAAAGGAAATGAAAGGCCCACCTGAGAGAAGACGAGGCGTGAGGGGAAACAGCAGCTAGAATTCTTGACACTGTCCCTTATGCGTGTGCGGCTGCCTGCCTGCCTGCCTGCCTGCCTCTGGCTGACATAGCCGTCTGCCACTGGAAGCTCCCAGGAGGTTCCTGCCTGCGAATTGGAAGCATCGCTCGGATTTGCAGGGAAGCGAGGCATTGAATGGGCCCTTATTGGGTTTGCTTTCATTTGCTGCAGCTCGCTGATCATCACCCAGGGACCTGCTGCCGCTGCTGCTGCAGAATGCTTTCTGGAGACGAGGGAGCTGCTGGCTCCAGGCTGACTCTACGGCCAGAAGTGCCGGATTTTTTGTAGCGGTGGCTTGGCAGCTCAGTGGGTAAAGCACCTGTTTTTGCACACTGAAAGGCCCCAGTCCTTGGCGTCTCACACAACTGGTCTGGAAACTGTGGCACCTTCCTCAGGACAGTAGATCAGCGGTCTGACTCAGCATGACCACAGCCATGGATGTCTGTGCCATAGTGGCATCGAAAATCCACAAAACGTGGCACACCAGCCATACAATCTTCAAGAATCTTGGTGTGTGTGTTTTTTTTCATTTAAAATTATACAACTTAAGTAGAGGGTGATTTGGAAGAAAGCACGCTTGGATCAGTGACTCATGCAGAGGCACACTGAGCAACCTCCTGCACAGTCAGATCCTTTGGGTTCATGGGAGCCTTTCACTGATTTTTTCCCCAAAAAAACTTTCCAGCAATGCTTTTATTGCCCTCAGTCTGGGAAACCCTATCCTATGAGCCAATGAGAAAATGCCAGCTAATTTCTCTGCTATAGATCTAGAGGCAGCCCCAATGGAGGAGGTGCGGGGAAGATTTTAATTACTTATGAATCAATTGATCCGCTTCTATTTCAGGAGCATCTAATAGCACCAGAAGAGAGCGAGCGAGAGAGAGAGAGAGAGAGAGAGAGATGCACACCAGACACCCGCTCTTCTCCTTGTTTTAACCCCATCAGTCACATCAAGAAATTAGGTAAGGAGAACACAGGTATTTATTTATTTATTTATTGGTTATATTTCTATATGGCCCGCCCCTGAAACAGGTAGAAACAGGGAGGGACTAAAAGCAGTGGCGTATCTGCCAGAGGAACATGCGGGGTGTCAATTGACCCCGGGCGCCCCCATTAAATCATGTGGGGGGCTCCCGGCATATAGGAATATAAATGTCAATTGCAAAAAAGTATCAGAACGCTAAAGATGCCTCACAGCCTCTAAAAGGTTATGGACCTTCAGGGTTGCTTTAAGGATAGCGTGAAGGAAGGGAGAGCCCGTACGTGCCGCCCCTTGAAGGAAGGGAAAAATAAAATGTGCTGGATAAACAAGAGCAGACAAACTGCAGATTGAGGTCTTGAAAACAGCACGATGGAAGGGCTTAGCCTGCTCAGATGGTTCAGTAGCCCTAATCCCATCCCCCCCGCGCAGTTGTTTACATCATCATTTTCTGTTTCTGCCAGTCATTTCCTCCTGTAATGGGTATGCATTTTCTCACCCTCACATGTAAATCTATATATAAAGGACCAGCATAATTTCTCTCCATGGCAGCTAAAAACTACCCTTGGCTATATCAACCAATAAAAGCAGCAGCATGAAAGATGGATGTGACAAAAGACTGACCAAAATCTAGAAGGTATTTGGATCCAGGTTTGCTGGAGGGATGCTAGGTTGTTTCCATTCTGCTCTGCCTCTTGGGGCCTCCTGTGTCTGATTGACAGGTCCAAAGGCCAATTTAATCATCTGAAAATTCTGCCTAACCAGGGGTGGACACCCTGCAGCTCCCCAGATGAAGAACCTTTAGAAAATCAAGAGTGGCAGGGACTGGCTCTAAGGGTTTGTGTACCGCCTTGGGAGAAGTGGAGACTTCAATCCGGAAACCAGGCTGAGAAGGGTAAAGCCTGTTGATTCTCAATTTGGGCGGGGAGAGGAAAGCGTGTGGTGGTTGTCTTCTTTGCCTTCCGGTGGCTTTGTTTAGCATTTAAATGCTTAATAAAGATGATGGTTTATTTAGGGCCGCAGCTGAAGATGGAGCTCAACAATTTGGCAGAGAGATAATTGGGCTCTAATTAGACAGAATCAGAAAGTGGGCATTGACAGATGGTATTGCAGGCGCCCTAAAACTCTGACGTAAAGCGAAGCTCGTATTGGCGACAAAAGCCTCAAATCCTCCAGTAGAGAGAGAGAGAGAGTGATAAAGTGACTTTGTAGACTTTGTCTACAGTTTCTAATTAAGCAGGACACTATCTGGCAATTACATTTTTATCCTGCCCTTCTTCCAAGGAGTTTAGAATAGTTTACATAACATTCTCCTCCTCAATTTCTCCTCACAACAGACCTGTGGGGTGGGTTAGCCTGAAAGAGAGCAACTGACCCTAGGCCATTCGGTGAGCTTCAAGGCTGAGTCGGGATTCAAACCCAGATCTTCCCAGCTGCTGCATTTCTCTGATGCTCTCCAGACTAACTTTTGGAACGGAACCAACAAAGGCTTGGCAATTTATTTAATCTGATATCCAGGAAATTCTGTTGCAGTGTTTTGACAAGCTAATTTTTAGTTTTGCAGATTTACATAATTGGATTTTCTTAATGATATAGTTCACAAAGACTAACACGACCACACGCAAATACCGATTTAATTTAATTTGGTTTAGCTTCATTTTGCTTACAAGCATTACACTGCTATCCGTGGAGAATTACTCCAATGTAAGCACCCTGGTTTCAGAGGGCTTGGATCGGAGTAGCTGACCATTTGAATGTTACACCTTTATACATGAAGCTCTCTTATACTGAAATCCTCCATCTGCAAAGTCTCAGACAGAGATCTTCCATATCAGCTATTATCTAATCTCTTTAACTAGAGACACCAGTGATAGAACCTGGGACCTTCCACATACCAAGAAGATACCCTGGGGCCACAAACCCTCCCCAATATTGCTCAGCACAGCATGTAGCACAGTGGTTCTCAACCTTCCTAATGCCATGACCCTTTAATACAGTTCCTCATGTTGTGGTGACCCCCAACATTTATCCATTTTACAGATGGAGAACACTGATGCAGAGAGTCTTAGGCAACCCCTGTGAAAGGGTCGTTCGACCCCCAAAGGGATCCTGACCCCTAGGTTGAGAACCACTGATGTAGCATGTTGCATAATGGTTAAGAGTAGGTGGGTTTTAATATGGAGAACTGGGTTTGATTCCCCACTCCACATAAGTGGCGGACTCTTACCTGGTGAACGAGGTTTGCTTCCGCACTCCTACATTCCTGCTGGGTGACCTTGGGCTAGTCACAGTTTTCTCTGAACTCTCTCAGCCCGACCTACCTCACAAAGTGTCTGTTGTGGGGAGCGGAAGGGAAGGAGTTTGTAAACCACCTTGAGTCTCCTTGCAGGAGGGAAAGGTGGGTTATAAATCCAACCTCCTCCTCCTCCTCCTCCTCTTCTCCTTCTTCTTTTATTTGATGAGTTTTTATGCCACTTTTTGAAGACTGTTTCCAAAGCAGTGTTTAAATTTAGTAGAGAAAATGGAAGCTGTCTTGTCAAACTCATCATGAAATGCCAGAGGAGGGATAGATAAAAGGAATGAGCTACTGAAGGCACAGTGAATGTCACCTTTGAACTGTCTTCAGAAGATGGAGGAAGGGCCTGAACTCCGCCCCACTCCCACCACCACTGGGGCCACAACAGAAAAGTCTCTGCTTCTACAGTCCACATGGATCGAAAAAATCAACAGCAAACAAATATAAAAAGGAAAGGAAAAAACCAGAGAGCATATGCTTGTTCCTAACAATTAATTATCACCTTTCCAGAGCAGCTATCCATTTTTTTTACATCTAAATATCTTTATAGAGAGTGTACAATTAGCAGTCTTTGAAGATGGTGATGAGAGAAATGCTCTTCATATCTAGTGCAGCTAGAAAGAAAAGCGTCTGACTTTATTCTGCAGTTGCTCACTCCTTTCTCGGTCTTAGTCTAATTCTGAATAAACAGAAAAGCGTAAAGAATCTGCTGGATCAGAGACCAGTGGTCCATCTTGTTTGGAATACCATTTCACACAGCAACCTGGAAGACCAAACAAATAGGACATTGAGGCCAAGGCATCCCTTGCTATTGCTTCTTGGCACTGCTACTCAGAAGTTTGTTCCCTCCAGTCCTCATAGGAATCCTATAATCATCTTGGTTGCCCTCTTCTGTAGCTTTTCCGCCCACAATATCTCTGGTGAGATACAGCAGCTAGAACTGCACACAGTGTTCCAAATGAGGCCTCACCACAGCGTAATAACAAGAGGATTACAATTTTCGCTGTTTTATTTTCAAACCTTTCCTAATAATTCCTGGCACAGAAATTTCCATGGCCAGATTTAGGGACAGGAAACCCATTTGTGGAGGGCATGGCTCTGGTCTCAGGGTTTAGGTCAGCTATTACTATTTCTATATTATTTAATATTGGTCCACCCAATGTTGGATCCAAGATCATTTCCTTACTGGCACCTTTCAGATATATATTTTTTAAGGTTCAAAAGATTCTGTAGGCTTAGAGGCAACAAATTTATTTTATTTGCTTCTACTATACAGCATGCATAAATACAGATTGACAGATCTGAGCATGCAAATTTATTGTCTTCAAAAGCAGGGATAAACCATCCATGCAAATTGTGCATCAGAGTTCCTGAAAGAGGCTCCCAAAGCAATCAGAAATCAAGTATTCAAAAACCGAACAAATAGACAGGGCGTCAAAAGAGGCTCCTAGCCTCCGGGTGCTCTTTGATCTAAGGCAGGCCCTGTGAGCCGCTGATTAGAATGTATGAAAAAGCATCAGAAAGATTCACCTGTTATGAGAAAACATCAGACTGACTGAGCTAAGCAAAGAGGAAACAGGAATTCCTTTAACACGGAACATCGCCAATTATACAGCGCTGTTAGAGACAGTTCAAAACATTTCACGTTCATTGGTGGGATCCCATCCAGTGCTGGTGAAGAGGGTGGAAAGACCCACTTTGGCTAAGTTGGGGATTGTGGGACCCTGTGAACAATTAGTCATGACCTAGAGCAGAGAGCAGCAGTGGCGTAGGAGGTTAAGAGCTCGTGTATCTAATCTGGAGGAACCGGGTTTGATTCCCCACTCTGCCGCCTGAGCTGTGGAGGCTTATCTGGGGAATTCAGATTAGCCTGTCCACTCCCACACAAGCCAGCTGGGTGACCTTGGGCTAATCACAGCTTCTCGGAGCTCTCTCAGCCCCACCCACCTCACAGGGTGTTTGTTGTGAGGGGGGAAGGGCAAGGAGTTTGTAAGCCCCTTTGAGTCTCCTACAGGAGAGAAAGGGGGGATATAAACCCAAACTCTTCTTCTTCTTCAAACTCTTATGTCAAGTAAAGAGGGGAAAAAGCAATGCACTAGTAAGATCCAACTCATAGTCTTGTTGTAATCCTTACCACAACCCTGTAAGGTAGGTCTGTATTATTAACCCTCCCCGCCCCATCTTCGCCTCTGGTAGAGGATGAGAATTTGTGATTTGGTTAGTCACACAATGCAATTAAGTGACTTGGCTGATTCCAAGCTTCGTATTTTTTTAAAAAAAATATCCTCCGCTGCCTGCCTGTCTCTGTGGACACTCAGGGCAGCTGACGGTTAAGAGAACTGAAACAATCCAATCAACCTAACAAGTATTAGTATTAAAATGTAGCAGCAGTAATTAAAAACCACCACGTTTAATAGGGAACAGCAGCATAGTTTAAATGAATCAAAACTGATGTTGCCAAATGGGAGGGGGAGAAAAAGCGTAGAAAGAGTTGAAAATATCGGACAGACTTTGGGGGTGCCCACAGGTTGCCAGGCAGAAAGGGCCGAACACCCACCGGTTCATCTCCTGTCATGCTCACCCATCGTGAGCAGGGAGTCAACAGTTCTGCAAACAGTTTGTGCGGCTCGTGACAAACCCGAGCCTGTTTGCCAGATTACTTTCCACACATACTGATGCACGTGATACACATTAACTCCCCCTTCGTAGCTGTTCTCTCTGCCTCCAATAGTTTAACTGAAGATTGCACAAAACTAGCAGAAAAAGATATAGAAAACAGAGTTGGAAGAGACCACAAGGGCCCTTGAGCCCGCCCCAACCCCCTGCCGTGCTGGAATATACAATCAAAGCATGCCTGACAGATGGCCATCCAGCCTCAGTATTTAATCTCCTTGCCCCCGCGCGCACACACACACACACACACACCCTTGCCTTTTGGCGTTCTGTCTATCTGACCAGTGTCAGTGACTACTGATCTGCCTGGATCTGTGACAGTTTGATGTATTGTTGAAGGCTTTCATGGCCAGAATTACTAGGGTGTTGTTGGTTTTCCAGGTTGTATGGCCATGTTCCAGTAGCATTTTCTCCTGACGTTTTGTATACATCTGTGGCTGGCATCTTCTCTGACAGTCACAGACTCCTCTCTGTGATACACCTTTGAAGATGCCAGATACAGATGCAGGTGAAACACTAGGAACAAGATCTACCAGACCACAGCCACACAGCCCGGAAAACCCACAACAACCAGTCCTTCCATCTTGTTTCCCTTTTGCTTGGGCCGGCTGCTGCCAACTCGTAATGCTGACAAAAAGTGCCAAGAAGAGAGCCATTATCTGGATTTAGGTTGTTTGTTATGTTCCTGTTTAGTATGAGTCCAACGCTTTTGCCCTGGGCATCTACCAGACCAGCATTTTCACACCAGGCAGCCAAAGACAGCAGCCACAACTGATACCTGCCAGAACGTGACCCTTTTAGGCGGTCCCAATAAGAAACTATCCTTCCTATCTGAAAGCTGAAACTGACTGGAGGATTTTTAAAGGTGTTATTACAGGGTCATGCATAATCTAGTTTCCTCTTGTTTTGTGGCTAGCTCTTCCACTTGTGGTGGCCATTTTGGGGTTGTGCTTACACCCTGTGTCAGAATTCCAAAGATGGCCGCATGCTCAAAAGGTTTGGGGACCCCGGGCCTCCAGTATAAAGTGTCACAGCAACTTTTGTGTTGGGAAAGATTCAGAGGTGGGATCCAGCAGGTTCTCACCAGTTCCTGAGAGTGGGTTACTAATTATTTGTGTGTGCCGAGGGGGGGTTACTAATTGGGTCTGCTTTTCCATTAGAAATTCCATTAGGTCCAAAAATCATAAAGTCCTGTTGTTTCCTATGTGGCTGGTTAGCGAAGGTAGGAAACGGGATAATTCTCCCTGTTGTTGGGCTGTTTTAAAAACATGTTTCAGAAATATGGTAAAGTTCCTTGTTTAAGGAAAGTCTCCTTCTTTTGATTTCTAGAAACAAAATTAAGTATTTGAAAGTATTAAGTATCTGACATGCAGTCAATTAGAGGAGAAGTAGTTGTTTCTGTTGGCAGTAGACAATAGGACTTGCTATAATGAGTTTAAATTATGGACAGAAAGATACCAGCCAGAAATTAGGAACTTTTTTTTTACAGTAAGAGTTTTTTTACAGTAACAGAGAAATTATTAATGCCCCGCCCCCGGAATGCCTGGCCACGCCCCCGTCGTGCCCCGCCCAGCCCCATTGGCGCTACGCACTGTTTGAATCCCACCACTATGGGAACCTGTTACTAAAATTTTTGGATCCCACCACTGGAAAGATTGCTTTCTGCCTGAGACACCAGAAAGCTACTGTCAGTCTGAGGAGACAGTCCTGAGCCAGAAAGCACAAAAACCAATAGAAGGCAACTGCTTGTCCTCATGAGCAAATATTTATTTATTTTTATTTATTATTTCGACTTTTATACCGCCCGATCCCCGGAGAGCTTCGAGAAGCTGTGACTAGGCCAAGGTCACCCAGCTGGCGTGTGTGGGAGTGTACAGGCTAATCTGAATTCCCCAGATAAGCCTGCACAGCTCAGGCGGCAGAGGGAGGGAGGGAGGGAGGTGTGGCATGCAAGGGAGGGGAGGGAGGGGAAGGGGGCCCGGCATCTGGACATGGCCCATCCTAGCGGAAGGGAGGGGTGGCATGCAAGGGAAAGGGAGGGAGGGAGGGAGGTGTGGCATGCAAGGGAGGGGAGGGAGGGGAAGGGGGCCCGGCATCTGGACATGGCCCACCCACCCTAGCGGAGGGAGAGGGAAGGGAGGGGTGGCATGCAAGGGAAAGGGAGGGAGGGAGGGGTGGCATGCAAGGGAGGGGAGGGATTAATTAATTCATATTAATTCATAATACAAATATCTTTCTACTTTGTATCTATTAAGTTGCTGTGGTGCTTTTCTCCATTGAATCTGCAGATTTGTTTGCCATGAGTTTTATTTTAATTCAATACTTGTAAGTCAAATGTACCCAGTTCATGATGCCGATTTACAGGTGCACAAATGACGCTGGAAAATGCACATATTTTACATGAAGAAAAGATTCAGTGCAAGGATACAGAAAACAGTGTGAAATGTTGACTCAAGGAATTCAGTTCCTACATGCAAATGTGAAAAAGAGAGTTCCTGGTTGAAACAGGAAGGATGATCAGAGCTTCAAAATCAGCTATATTTACCAGCAGGTCATTCACACAGGAGACCCTGGCAAGGAAGGGGGCACCAGGGATGGGTGGTGCCCCCTCAGCAGACCCAGGTGATATCTCTCTGTGCCTACTGCCAACACTGTCCCTATCTGGTATGTTCTGTTTTCCAGGGCTGGCGGCGTACTGCGAGTAGCTAACCCAAAGAGAAGAATTACACAAATTCCAATTGATTTTCCACCGTTAATGAACCATGATCGCATTTGCGATTGCATCTTGAAAAGATTTATAATTATTCATTGAATCTCAGAAGATAATTAAACTTCATAAAACACGGGCACGATGAGGCTTGTAGATTTAGAACTGGAACCTTTTATATAAATCCCAGTTAGAGAGGGGGAGGATCGGATAATGGGAGATGATAAAAGGAGTCGAGAGCAAAGAACGGGAGAGGGGAGGAGAGAAGCACGGAAAAGATTAACATTCTTGCTCATCTCCTCTTTTGCTTTGCAGGGAACAGCTGCTAAACATGAAGACATTTTTACCAACAGCACAAAGGATCGGTCAGTCAGCCAATGTTTGTTGGAGATCACTAAGACTAAGAATAGATCTAGATTTCTATCCAGATTTTAGGGCTCTAAATGGGCTGCTCTTGTTTCCAAGGTGAGCCAAACTATTAGGAATTCTTAGCCATTATACAGCTCAGACTAACCAACCTCACATGGTTGTTGTGACAAAAAAAGACCATCCCACAAGTTTCTCCCAGATCCTAATCCAACCCTTTCATTGTTACGACATCCTGGCTGTCCAAAGGCTCAAAGGCTTGCCCCCACATTCAGTATCTTCATATGTCCCAAACCCCTTTCTCACAAACAGGCATTTTAAAAGTACCACAAACAGGGTCCAATGATAGCAATCACAGGACAATAATGCTGGGACCAGGGAGCCCAAATGTGTCCCCATGATGTCTGGGTCAAATCACCCCACTGCCCCCCATAGATACACCACTGCTTCCAACCAGGTTTCTTTTGCATGACAGAACACTGGAGAAATTTGGCCTCATTGTGATATTGACTTTGTTTGCAACTATACAAACTGAGTGCAGGTGGAGCTGAGAATTACCTCCAGCAAGGCAGTAACTCAGTCACTCCAAATACATGTATTTATTTTATACATACCCCTAACTTGACCCTCAGTGGGAACCCAAAGCAGCTGACATCCCTGCCTGCCAACTTAACATCATAACAAACCTGAGGTAGGCTAAGCTGAGAGAGTATGGCTAGCCCAGGAGTCTGCAACCTGCGGCTCTCCAGATGTTCATGGACTACAATTCCCATCAGCCCCTGCCACCATGGCCCTGCCACCATGGCCAGTGGCCCACCAGATGGAGTCCTGGACTTCCATCTGGACTCCCTTCCTGGACTTCCACTCCAGTTGCCCACAGCCAATATCTCAGAACGAAAAAGGACTAGACTTATCCTCAACAGCAGCCAATGAAGCCATTTGCAATTAGCATATCTTTTAATAAATTAGGTTTTGCCTGCCTTCCCTGTTACCTATGCGACAAGAGGGAGATGAGACGTATATGGCATGAGACTCTTCCATCCCAGCTACTGGTTTGTTACGAGGTTGATCCTCCACCGGTGCCTCCTGAATTAAAATATCATCCGTTCTGGGGGGAGGGATAATGAACAGGGGGAAAGATTGATCGTGACAGCAGTAATTAAGCGAGAGACCCCTGCTCGTCTCGTAAAACCCACACGACTCTGCGCAAAGAGGTCTGCGGCAGAATGAAGACAGCAACGCTTTAGCTAAGCATGAGACAAGTCATGGTCTGATGAGAGAAAGTGTGTGGAATACTTATAGGGCTCGACTGGGGAGAAATGGATCCGGATTCCCACTTGGCCTTGAAATTCAATCGTTGAACTTGGGAAGAAGCAGAACAGTGTACTCTGCTCTGACCCTCTAGCAAAACGACAAAGTAAAAATATTACAGATGATCGATATCAGGGGATATCTAATAAAGTATCTCTTGCTGCTCACGTGGGAAAGGAGGAAATGATTTCCTTGTGTGTTTCCCAGCAAATTGGATAGAGTTAATTTGGGCAGATACCCACCACGTTAATTCAGGACAACTTATTAATAATTTGGAGCTACATCTGGAGCCCAGCTGCGCCAAGGAAAATATCTGTTGTTCAAATGAAGCTCTCCAAGGTGCTGAAACACAGAAGCGGCTTCATAGGAGCATCCACGTAAACAGGAAGCATCAGATCAGAGCCCCGCCCTCCACACCCAAGAGTTGCACTCAGCATTAACTCATGTGGAAGAGAGACCACAGTGTGCTGCCGGTCTCCCCATTCCAAATGTCAGTCTGAATTCCTTTACATTTGAAAAACGCTTTGGAAAACCTTGCAGAATGGGGAGAAGGGATGTTCAGGACTGTACAAAAGATCTGTAATTCACACCTTGCTTCTTTCTGCTGTTCTCATAACGTCTTCACCAGTTCATGATGCATGCACTTTGTGTGATTTATTAGCATTCCACAGCAGACAACTGAATTTGAAAATACTGGAAAATCAGAGGGCTGTTGCAAAAATTCTATCTCTGGTGTTAGATGTATTATTCCCCAAGTAATGTTAACGTGCGATGGAGAGATGGTCTGTGTATTGTTAAGAACATAAGAACATAAGAACTAGCCTGCTGGATCAGACCAGAGTCCATCTAGTCCAGCACTCTGCTACTCGCAGTGGCCCACCAGGTGCCTTTGGGAGCTCACATGCAGGATGTGAAAGCAACTGCCTTCTGCTGCTGCTGCTCCTGAGCACCTGGTCTGCTAAGGCATTTGCAATCTCAGATCAAGGAGGATCAAGATTGGTAGCAATAGATTGACTTCTCCTCCATAAATCTGTCCAAGCCCCTTTTAAAGCTATCCAGGTTAGTGGCCATCACCACCTCCTGTGGCAGCATCTTCCAAACACCAATCACACGTTGTGTGAATAAGTGTTTCCTTTTATTAGTCCTAATTCTTCCCCCCAGCATTTTCAATGTATGCCCCCTGGTTCTAGTATTGTGAGAGAGAGAAAAATTTCTCTCTGTCAATATTTTCGATCCCATGCATAATTTTATAGACTTCAATCATATCCCCTCAGACGTCTCCTCTCCAAACTAAAGAGTACCAAACACTGCAGCCTCTCCTCATAAGGAAGGTGCTCCATTCCTTCAATCATCCTCGTTGAAGGCTTTCTGGACCAAATCAATTGGCTGTTGTGGGTTTTCCAGGCTGTGTGGCTGTAATCTGCTAGTTTTTGCTCCTACAGTTTCATTCACATCTATAGCTGGCATCTTCAGAGGCACGTCACAGTGAGATGTGTTTCTCTTTGTGACACAAAAGCACATCTTACCATGACGTGCCTCCGAAGATCTCAGCCATAGGTGCAAAATGTTAGCAGCAGAAACTACCACACCACGGCCAAACACAGCCTGGAAAACCCACAACAGCCAGAGAGCTGGTCTACTAATGTTTTCAATCAGATGGTTGTGAAATGCACAGCAAAAAGAAACCACTCAAACATTTGCTGTGAGTCAGTTTCATGCAGTGGTTACAGTGTTGGGGAGACCTGGGTTCAAATCTTCACTCAGCCACAAAGCTCCCTGGGCAGTCTTGGGGCAGTCACTCTCTCATGACCTAGCCTACCTCTCAAAGTTGTTGTGGGGATAAAATTAGAAAATAGCTTGGATAAATATCCAGTAAATGAATCCTATTCCTGAATTTTCCCTCCTACAGACATTCAGGTCTTCATTTCTTGGATGATTCATTCCATATTGTTGGATGGACAAAAAGGTTTCCAGGTTTTTTTTGTTTACAATCATTTCCATGAGGAATTAAATTTCTCTTAATATCTTTAATTTTTCTCTTTGGAATGGTCTGTATTATTACCATAGGCTGTTTATTACTCAAAAGTAAGGCTTGTTAAATGTTTCCCCGCTGCCTCGCTGTTGCACGCCTTTCCTGTTTCTTGATCCCACTGGAGAGTGAAAGCCAACAGAATAATTGGCATTGGAGAGGAACAATTGCATAATATCCCCCCTCTTTTACTTCTTTGAATTGTTAGGATGTATCATCTTAACCTCGATGCTTCTCTGTTCGCCGTCAGCTTTGCGCTCGACTCACCCCGGCGCATCCTGGCTCTCCGGGCTTGTCTGTGTGATCCCTGCCTGTCACAAATTGCTGGCCCTGAACCTTCAACACCACGGGCGACAGATGCTTCCAGAGAGTGACAGGAAGCCAAAGTCAGCTGGTTGTCATGGCAACCCGAGCCCCCTTTCCCCCACCAGCATCTTCGCTGCTTTCAGGAACATAGCCAGCTCCCACTGAGGAAAAAAAAGGATATTTGCAAAAGGACATATTGAAGGATTGTTTTTGAGTGTCCAACCATTGTGATCCAAGCCAATTATGAGCTCTGGCAGGAGAGAATAGGACCACAGCATGATCCCGGGTGAGTGACGTCAGGACCACGTTCCTCAGCGAACGAGCCCGCAACCCAGGAGACAGGAAGGCTGCACCAGGCTCCAGGAGAGGCAGAATCTAGTTAGTTTTTAATATTTCATGCATCTGGCATCCTTTAGTGATGTCAGCCTGCTGGAAAATGCCACTGCTTCCTGCTAAACCACTCTCTGTTCCTCTCTCAAATTGCCTTCCCGTCTCTCTTAATCTCTGGAGCTCCCTCTGCTAACATGACATCAAACAGTCTGGAGGGCCGGGTGCAGGATGAGATGTTTCTGTTCCACAGATCCGATGAGATCTTCTACAAAGGCCCAGATCTGCACGCCCTCGCCTTCAGAGGTGCGGTGGGCAGGATCCCTGGCCCTTCGGTTTCTTCATTTGTTTTATTTCTTATTTATTTGTCAAAAGTGTTCCTGAGGGAAAAAAAGCCCACTGATTTTCCAGAAAAGATGGTTCAAAGTAACACAGCATGAGCCATTCACCATGGAACCAATCCAGAAAACCATCTCTTTCCAAGGGGGCAAAAAGACAGGCTCACGGTGCTGAGGTTCTTGAAGAAGAGTTTGGATTTATACACCCCTTTTCTCTCCTGTAAGGAGACTCAAAGGGGCTTACAATCTCCTTTCCCTTCCCCCCTCCCATAACAAACATCCTGTGAGATGGGTGGGGCTGAGAGAGCTCCAAAGAACTGTGACTAGCTGGCATGTGTTGGAGTGCACAAGCTAATCCAGTTCACCAGATAAACCTCCACAGCTCAAGTGGCAGAGTGGGAATCAAACCTGGTTCCCCAGATTAGAGTGCACCTGCTCTTAGCCACTACACCACGCTGGCTCTTGAAGTCACAAAGGTATTTGCTGTAAAGTTTTACACAGAAAGGACTGACAGTGGGGTGGGGGTGGGGAGAGGTTTTGAGAGCCAAACAAATCCATACCTCTTTTGCTTAATCCCAAGCCTAGGTAGTGGGGTTGTGGTTAAAGAAACAGACAGGATAATAAGCTCTCCGGGGAGTCTGGTTTGTTCTATTCAAAGGCCACTGAAGACTTCTGTGGGAACAGCTGGGATAGGAGAAAACAGACAAATGCTTTCAGGTTGTACAGTTGCCAAGGGAAATAATAGCCAGGTGGCATCTAGGAAACAGACTTCTTGACAGCTGCATGTATTTACCTGGTCAGCAACTAGCCATGGCAGAGTGGAGCTCAGGTGACGAAGACGCTCCTATTTAAATCCTCTGTGCATCGAACTTGTGGCTCTGTACTTTGCACTGAACCTGCTGCTCACTCGTGATATGTGTGTGTGTTTGGGAATGTTCCCTGCACACCAATAAACTGGTGTGACATGTATATTTACATTATATCTGGAGATGCATTATAAATTATATACATTGTATGAACAAATGGCATGGAAATTGCATATAAAAATGGTTCATGCAAACTTTCCATCCTAAGGTCTCAGACAGACAGACAGAATCCCAAGGCATCTTTCGATTCTTACCTACATTAAGAACCAACCAATGAACAATCAAAACATCAACAATAAAATGTTCAAACAATGCCGGTTATCAGTGCTGAGTCTGCTGCTTCAGTGCCAGGTGCCATTGGCACAGCTTTCTCCTTTAACTGACCCACGTAGAGCCCAGTTTGAAATTGAACTACCCAGCTTTGCCCCTGCAATTACCATTGGGAACACACTGGGCCCAGGGAACAAATCCTTGCTGACCCCCAATAAATGCATTTTTTCTCTGGGCTTTCTAACATGGGGACAGCCAGATTTTAGTTGCCTTCTTGGGTTCTCCAAGTTTAGAGGCTAAAACCCAAGAATAAAAAGAAGAGGAAGAGGAAGAGGAAGAGGAAGAGGAAGAGGAAGAGGAAGAGGAAGAGGAAGAAGAGGAGTTTGGATTTATATCCCCCCTTTCTCTCCTGCAGGAGACTCAAAGGGGCTGACAATCTCCTTGCCCTTCCCCCCTCACAACAAACACCCTGTGAGGTAGGTGGGGCTGAGAGAGCTCCGAGAAGCTGTGACTAGCCCAAGGTCACCCAGCTGGCGTGTGTGGGAGTGCACAGGCTAATCTGAATTCCCCAGGTAAGCCTCCACAGCTCAGGCGGCAGAGCTGGGAATCAAACCCAGTTCCTCCAGATTAGATACACGAGCTCTTAACCTCCTACGCCACTGCTGCTCCAGAAAGTGAGGGAAGGGGGAGGCTACTGAATCTCCAGACCATGGGTCCGCAACCTGTGGCTCTCCAGATGTTCATGGACTACAATTCCCATCAGCCCAACTGGCCATGCTGGCAGGGGCTGATGGGAATTTTAGTCCATGAACATCTGGAGAGCCACAGGTTGCAGACCCCTGCTCCAGACCAACCCCTTCCCTTCCCTTCCCACTGTGAAGTCTTAACTAGCCTCTTTTTTGTATTCAGTTCTCCGTTCTGCAGATGTCTCTCTCTTGCTGTAGGAAAGAGTAACCGAGAGGCCGACTCCAAGACTGATAAAATAAAGCTGCACCGAGAACACTGACTTATTTATTTACTGAATTTACAGTCCGCCTTTCTCCCTGAGACTCAAAGTGGATTACACCGTCTGAGTCGATAACAGTCCACACAAAGAGATGCCTAATGAACACAGCGTAGGTCGATGCAATCAATATGATGAAACATCGAATGAGCAATGTCCTGGGATAAAGATTACCAAAATCTGATTGAGCAGAGCCTATTAGGTATGATACAGTGTGTGAATATAACAAAGAAAAATGGCCCTGCTGCGGTAGAAAGCAAAGAAACTCCTAGAGGGTAAGAACCGCAGCAAACAGATAATGCTTCCTGTTCACAGTGACAGAATCCACAGCTCCTTTCCCATTTATAAAAGCACCATCCTCAAATATTCTTCCAAATTATAACTTGACCTTTATAGAATAGGTCTCTATAACTCCATTTTGCACAACTTGTGGAATGGCAGAAGTGTGAGAGGACGCGCACGTGTGTGAAACAAGGGGCTGGACTAGACAAATGTTATGGCGCAGCCTGGTCTGACCGGGGACCCCTGGGAGGAAGACTCAGATGGAGAGGAGGGGACAGTTTTGGTTCCAGATCCCCAGGCACTGCCTGTAAATACAGAGCCTGACCTGTCATGAGTCCCTGCAGGACCAGGTCCAGAGATGCAGGCAGAGCATGCAAGCCGGGATCCACAGCCAGGTCCAAGCTCTGAGGTTCCCCAACCGGGGTCTAGCTCTGAGACTCTTCAGCCTCTGGATACTAAGCCAGAGGGGACCCTGTCACCCCGCCCCCTGTCTCCAGAGACCCCAGAACAACACAGGAGACTGTGTGCCAGTTTATAGCAAAGGAGTTGCAGTAGCAGGTTAGCAGCTGGATTAGATGTACAGTCTTTGCAGGAGCCAGACTAAAGTAACCCAGCTGCAAGAGGGT
Organism: Sphaerodactylus townsendi; assembly: GCF_021028975.2. NCBI lineage: Eukaryota > Metazoa > Chordata > Lepidosauria > Squamata > Sphaerodactylidae > Sphaerodactylus > Sphaerodactylus townsendi. The sequence goes on from NC_059440.1 coordinate 31,622,135, forward strand.
ATTGCACTAGTGAATGGGAGGTTGGCTTTAAAAGAGAGGTTGCAGCTGAGCTGTCTTGTGGCAGTAATGTTGTGGTTCAGTTTGCAGGTCATTGCTTCTGCTTCTAGCCTTGTCTTGGTTCCAGGCTCTGTGTATCCATTAAACGGCTGAACCCACTAAGAACTGTGTCCAGGCTGTCTGTTGGCTCCTGAAGGCCTGTTCATGACCATAAACCATCAGTCTGATTCAGCATATCTTGCAATTGGGTCCCTGCCGCACTTCAAATGCTGCTTTTTGACAACAGCATACAAAGACTTTTTTAAAACCGTGTATACGTAATGTAGAGCAGAAGTTCTCATCCTGGGGTATGGGTATCCCCATGGGTATGTGCCAAATCATTTGGGGATGTGGGGAAAAATTATGTAACGGGTTTGCTAATATGGGGTGAAATTTTAGGGAAATGGGGTGCCAAGGGGTACGCGAGTGAAAAAAGGTTGGGAACTCCTAATGTAGAGGAAGTCAGCACATGAAAGGAGTGGCCAGCTGCAGCAGCTGGTACAAATCTCAGTTTCACAATTCATTGTACAAATTGTCTTTGTGAAGCCGGAACTCACCCCGCTTAGAATTCAGTGCAGAGTGAAATCCCAGAACACTGAATGAATGGAGCAGGGTGGGGGATATACAATTTCTCATTCCTGTTGTTTCTGCCTGGAAATTCCCATTTCAATTTTGCTTCCTTTTTGTGCAGAAGAAACCCCTGGGATGGCTATTGCAGATTTGTTCTGCTAGCAGAGGTGGTTTCCTCTGGAGGGAGCCGTCCCCTCATAAAAGATGCTCAAACGATGCTTGGATTCCTCCCGCTCTGTCTCCTCGCACTGAGTTTTCCCCATGCCATTTTTCAAAATATTTTGTGTATAAGTAAACCAGTTATACTTTATATGTATAAATGATGGGTGTCGGATGTACAAATTGTATATAAAAACTGCACAGTGTGTGCACACAGTACAAATGAATCTACGGAACCAGCAGTGGAAATCTGAGAACTCAAATCATAGGCACACGTTTGAACAAAGATGAACAAAGATGCCATAGTGGATATTTGTTCAACCATAAGCGCTTCAATGAGTTTCGGAGGAATCGTCCACTTTCATGCTGCTTCTCCAGAAATGTGCCTTTGCTCGGCGCATGACCTGCGGGAAAATTTTTCTTTGCAGCAAGAGTTTTGAGAAGAAAATTGCAGATGGTCCCTTTCTCATCACCACTATGCTCAGCTAAAGTGTAATTAAACTTCCTAAGCTCGGGGCCCTCACCAGGCAAGACTCTCCTGATCTGATGCTCAGGAACGACGGAGAAAAGGCAGCATAGATTTGCACAAAGGCTTGCATGCATGCGCAGGCACACACACCTGCCCTTTAAGCATTCTGTGGCATGCCTCCCCCTCCCTCTGAAATGTGGAGCCTTCCCTTCTGACAGCTTCATTATGGCTGACCTTCAGCACCCGGAAGAGTGATTTAGAACCAATTTACCAACATATTTCAACCCTTTCTGCCTCCCTCCCTCCCTCCCTCCCTCCTCCTCCTCCTCTGTGTGTTTTGTGACATGCAAAGATGGTGCCTCCCAAAACACAACTGGGAACAGAATGCAAATCCTGTTCATTTGTTTATTACATTTATAGGCCACCCTTCCCCTTACTATAAGTTTATTACACTTATAGGCCGCTTTTCCCCTTAGGGCTTCCCGCAAAACTGCAAATACAACATCAATACAATAAAAGGAGGGTTAAAATCCATATCAATAAATCATCCAATGGCAACTAGAACTCAGCACTGAAATTCCTATGCTCAAAGCTGCAAAATAAGAGCGGGAGAGATGGAGACATATAGAAGTCAGCTCATGTCCAGTGTGGGGTAGTGGTTAACAGCAGGTGCACTCTAATCTTGAGAACCGGATTTGATTCCCCACTTTGCCACTGTGGAGGCTTATCTTGTGAACCGGACTAGCTTGTGCACGCCAACACAGGCCAGCTGGGTGACCTTGGGCTAGTCACAGTTCTTCAGAGCTCTCTCAGCCCCACCCGCCTCACAGGGTGTTTGTTGGGGGGGGGGAAGGGAAAGGAGATTGCCCCTTTGATTCTCCTTACAGAAGAGAAAGGGGGGGATATAAATCCAACTCTTCTTCTTCTTCACGGCTTGTGCCCCTCGGCAAGAACAGCTGAGCAAGAGAGATTCTTGGTCAGTAACATAACATTGAGATAAAAGATGCTGACTTCACCACTTCACCTAGAAAAGCCCTGCCCCATGTATTAGCCCCAGAAAACCACAGCTCTTGAAAAAACCTCCCACACATCCTGCAATGGGTAAACCTGTGCCCATGAAACTATGAGCACAGCTATGGAAAGGAGATATTCATAGATTATTTTTTGTGGGCTTGGATGCTCTTGAACTATGGTGGTTCCAGGTTTGTTAGACTCTCCAACAGATGTGGATATGGCTACCAATCTTGATCCTCCTTGATCAGAGATTGCAAAGGCCTTAGCAGACCAGGTGCTCGGGAGCAGCAGCAGCAGCAGGCCATTGCTTTCACCTCCGGCATGTGAGCTCCCAAATGCACCTGGTGGGCCACTGCAAGTAGCAGAGTGCTGGACTAGATGGACTCTGGTCTGATCCAGCAGGCTCTTTCTCATGTTCTTAAAGCCCTTTTAATTCTAAAGCTGGAGGGAGTTTGTATTCCAAAATGGGCTCATAAATTGAGCCAGACATTAAGTTGCCTTTTGCACTGAAGTAATGCCCGTCCTCTGCCAATTCCACACCATTTCATCCACACCCCTTTTGGATCAAGCATAACGCTGTCTTTCTTGGGGCACAAACAATGCATGCATTTCATATGAATTCACAGAAACAGAAAAATTGTAGAAAATGGAGGAGCCCGTGTTTGGTCCATGCAAGGGAGAAACAGAACTGAAGCAGAGGTTTGGGGGTCGGAACAGCACGGGGGAGAAAATTGAAGCCTTCCTCCATAGCATGGTGTAGTGGTTCAGAGTAGGTGGATTCTAATCTGGAGAACTGGGTTTGATTCCCCATCCTCCATCTGAGTGGCGGAGGCTTATCTGGTGAACCAGATGTGTTTCCTCACTCCTACATTCCTGCGGAGTGACCTTGGGCTAGTCACAGTTCTTCGGAACTCTCTCAGCCTCACCCACCTCACAAGAGAAAGGGAAAAGGAGCTTGTAAGCCACCTTGAGTCTCCTTACAGGAGAGAAATCCGAACTCCTCCTCCTCCTCTTCTTCTCCTCCTCCTCCTCCTCCTCCTCCTCATTTAGCACTCCCCTTCTGTAGGAGGAGCCATTATGAAAAGGTCCCCTTGAAGCTGAGGTTTGAGAACAGGCAGCCTTGTATCAGGTGTTCCTGGTTCCATGCATGTCTGTCAGCTTATAGCTCTATGGATATGTGGAATCAATAGCTCTTATTGTGATCTTGCTCTGTATCTGGATGCAGTTACTAGTGAGAAATTGCTCGGCCGGGCTTCTCTTCCGGCTTGCTGTCTTTCTTGGCAGCCTTTCATCAGCCTCTTCAAGTGACCCAACTTGGCTCGACTCTTGAGATCTGAGAGCAGCAGAACCTGGAATGATAGGGCTGCAGGCGATGCCCGCGGAGGTGCCTCTGAACCCAGCATGACCCCGTTGCCTCCGCTGTGACTTCACATTCAGCTGAATTTGTGCTATAAGAGAGAAAGAGGGAGGGAGGGAGAAGGCGGGCAGGAGGGAGAGAAGTGTCTGAAAGAGTAAAAACGTAGGAAATGGATTTTATTCAAGAACAGACTTTGACGGAAAGAGAGAAGATAGGCTGAGTAGAGAGCCAGTGTGGCGTAGTGGTTAAGAGCAAGTACACTCTAATCTGGAGAACTGGGTTTGATTCCCAGCTGTGCCACCCGAGCTGTGGAGGCTTATCTGGGGAATCAGATTAGCTTGTGTACTCCAACACCACCACCACCACCTCCTCCTCCTCCTCCTCCTCCTCCTCCTTCTTCTTCTTCTTCTTCTTCTTCTTCTTGGTGAAGTGAAAAACTGAAACCAGCAGCCAGCGGATAAAGTGACAGTCCCAAAGTGGTGGATTTGGTCACTCAGAAAGATTGCAGCAGACAGACTTCCTAATACAGCTTCAGCTGGGCAGAAGCTTCTAGACCTGCAGTAGACACCAGTGCTCTGACCTGGTCTGATCTCCTCAGATCTCAGGAGCTAAGCAAGGGTGGGCCCAGGTCAGTGTTTGCATGGGAGATCACCAAGGAAGTCTAGGGCCTCTATGTAGAGGCAGGCAATTCCAAACCACCTCTGAACATCTCTTGCCTTGAAAACCCTATGGGGTTGCCGTAAGTTGGCTGTGACTTGACCATGCTTTCCACTACCCCAAATACTAGGTTAAGATCGTGCACATTACCATCTATGTGCCATGTCTGGACTGTGAAAACATGCATGTAAAACTCCCTCACAGTGAACTCTCCACTGTTCTATTTAAAACAAAAATCCCAAATATTATAAGTAGCAGTGTGCCTGAGAAGGTTGCAGCCATTTTTAATTCCTTCAATTCTGAAGCATCTTTCCCTCCCCCCTCCGTGTTACCAACATACTGAAGTGCACTGCAAAGAACACTGCGAAGAACTGCACACGTTCCATCAAGGTTTTCTTGGTGTGATTTTTTTTACGAGTGCATAAGAGCACATGGAAAGCACTGCACAAAAGGAATCTTGATGCAGTCATAAATACATGTACACAGAGGCACTTTAGATACAACAAATCAAGGTTGTGTTCTTTTGGTTCCCTCCCCACCAAGCATACATGTGCATTGGTAAGACAGAAAGAATAAAATTGGCAAATGAACTGAAAAGTTCAGATAACCTACAGTTCAGTCAACAAATTAAGAAATGCTCTGCCAAACTGTAATGCAGGTAGTTTCAGAGGGTACCTGTGTTGCTCTACAGTCGAGCAGCTAGGTTCCAGTAGCATCTTAGAGTTTTTGAGTGTCAACGCTCCCTTACCTGACAAAAGGTGTTTTGACTCTCGAAAGCTTATATCCTGAAAATCTTGTGCTGCTACTGGACTCAAATCTGGAACGAAGACATAACAGAGAAGAATTTTGCAACTGTGAAGGAAGGAGAAAGGAGAAACCCACTCACTGCACCGAAGTGCCACTTCAGAAAAGAATATCTTTGAGCCTATGCAGTGTGTTTTCCATATCACCATGAAATAACTACAAGGGACTCCCATACATTTCAGGGTTGGAAAATAATTTCCAGACTGGATCCCATTTCCTTCATTTTTAGAAAATTAAGCCTTGGAAAATATCTGTTCAACGGCTGATCTGACAAACCAACAAATTTCTCCCATCCCCACCCTTTAAAGAAAGGAGAAAGACATAAAGCCCGGCTGCAATCGCTCCCTTTTATTATTTATGATGCTTTAGTTATTTCACATATAAATAATCCATGACTCCAAAGCAAGACTGGCATATTGAATATTCATGCCTCATTTGTGCGCATATGTGGATTTTACTTGGGCGGGGGCGTTGTTGCCGCTGAGAATTTTCACCAGGACCTTGAAAATTCCAGACGCATAAGTAATAATAATAACTATAATAACAACAATTGTAAAAATGAAGCTTGAACAGGCCATCAGAATAAAGATTTAATCTGTCAGCTGGTCACCTCTGAAGGGGAGGGCGGCAGCAATCTGTTATCTCTCTGAAGGACTCGGCTGTGTGTAGCGACAGAGGGAAACCTCTCGATTTATTTGCACGGCTGTTGAACATGGGGGTGGGTGGTGCAGTGGGGCACGCCACCTCCCCTTTTGAGGACGAGAGAAGGGAGTTTTAATTCAGTCCAGAGGGACTTGGCATTTCTCCTACTTTCCTCCCAAGGTATATATCATTGTGTCTGGAAGCAGCTGCCTCAGCCCTGAATCCTTTTTGACTGTAATTTGGTCATCCAAGCAAGACAGGCAGCAGTCTGTGCATATGCAGAAAACACGGGACTGGACAAGACCGTTGCCAGCCTCCAGGTGAGGCCTGCAAATCTCCCAGAATTACAACAGATTTCCAGGATAAAAAGATAATTTTCCCCTAGAGAAAATGGCAGTTTAGAAAGTGGGGCTGTACGGCATGATACCCTGCAGAGGTTCCTCACTAGGCTGCACCCCCAAAAATCCCTAGGAATTTCTCAACCTAGAGTTGGCAACCCCACCGGGCATCTCAAGGCACTTGTTTTAAAGTTCCCATTTTTACTACCAAGTTTCTAGTCCTTCACGCTGCAGAAACAAATGAACGCCTGACGCTGCCATCTTTCAGTTCAGCCCCTGGTCAGTCGAGCACAGAAACGTCTCCTCTGGCTGGTGGGGCCCTTTCGCACCCTTGCATCTGGGGATGCAGCAGCTGAGCTGGAAGTCCCTTGCCTTAAAAAAAAAACTGGTGCTGCTTCTGTAGTGGCAGCGTCCTTTCACCTCAGACCTTCTACGTGCGAAGTGCAGTCTCCGCCACTGAACTACAGGCCTTCCAAGTTCTTGCTAGGATCAGCTGAAACTATCCTTTGCTGACTCAGGTGATTGGTTCATAGGTCCAGTGATGTGTTTTCTGAGTCGTGATAATTTTCCAGGAGAGAGAGAATTCTTTCCTAACTCCTTCTCCCTGAGCTGTTTGGACAGAAGAAGAAGAGGAGGAGGCGGCGCAGTCCCCCCTCGCTCTGCCTCTGCCACCCATATCTGACACACAAGAAGAAGAGGAAGAAGAGTCTGGATCAGAGGTGGGATCCAGCAGGTTCTCACAGGTTCCCGAGAGGAGGTTACTAATTATTTGTGTGTGCCAAGAGGGGGTTACTAATTGGTGATTTTGCCACGTGATTTTTGCCTTAGTTACACCCCTCCTCTCAGCAATAGCACGCAGAACTTGAAGCAGTCTAGCAGGAGGTGCACCGACATGCATGGCAGCCTGCGCCTGCGTGCATTCGTTACCCGCCCAAGGTCCGGCGCAGCAGCTGCGTCCTTGCCACAGCCCTGGCCAGGAATGCCCCGCCCCTGGAATGCCCAGCCACGCCCCCGTCGTGCCCCACCCAGCCCCATTGGTGCTATGCCACAGTTTGAATCCCACCACCATGGGAACCTGTTACTAAATTTTTTGGATCCCACCACTGGCTCTGGATTTATATCCCACCTTTCTCTCCTGTAAGGAGACTCAAAGGGACTGACAATCTCCTTTCCCTCCCCTCCCCCCAACAAACACCCTGGGTGGGGCTGAGAGAGCTCCAAAGAACTGTGACTAGCCCAGCTGGCATGTGTTGAGTGTGCATGCCAATGTGGTTCCCCAGATAAGCTTCCACAGCTCAAGTGGCAGAGCGGGGAATCAAACCCAGTTCTCCAGATTAGAGTGCACCTGCTCTTAACCACTACACCACACTGACTCCCAAGACCCTCTGAGAGGCATCCATTTGTGGGGAGCAGTGTTTTGCTCTTTTGCCAGTCTTTGGTCCCCCCACCTTCACGGCACCTTTTAGCGAGAGGTGGGGTCTGACCGCTTCCACACATGCCCCAATCAGTCAGTGGCACACAATGCTCAGGGGTCGATCCAGATGGACAGTCTACACGGCTTTGTTCTCTGCAGGCATTGTAAATAAGTACTTTGAGACTGCATTGTGGGCTGGACTTGATTTAAGCTGACAGATTCCAGAAGGGTAGTCTATTGCAGCACAAATAAGAGAGACTCTTCTAGCCCTCGCAAGACCAAGCCGTTTATTTGTGGCAGGTTGCAACAGTGTTGGAAGGCGTGAAGTTTAACAAGTAAAGGCTTTTTAGAAATCACACTCAGTTGCACGGCACCCAGGATTGGCAACTCTCTAACTGGCTCCCATTCTCGTACTTGCACTTAAAGGCACAAGAGCAGGCCAGGGGGCGGTGGCAGGGTGGGGTTCTAGGTCCCCCGGCAATCAGGGTTCCACTACCTCTTTATAACAAATAAGCTATATTTTACTTATTTCTAATTTTCTCCTAATCTTATGATAACAATCTATTTTCAATAAGGAAAAATAAATTAAGACAATCGGAGATATTCAGAGAGGAGAAAATAATCAAAGTTTTTAAAAAAGAGTTATTAACATTTTTTTCTTTCCAATAATAGTTAATGTTTTCAGAGAGAAAACAAAGTTATTTTTTCTTATATAAACTACAAAGTATAGTAGATAGAAGAGAAAATAGATAGAAGTATAGTAGATAGAAGAGAAACATTTTAAATTAAATACATTTATTAAATTAAATACATGACATCTGTCAGCTGCATTACTGAAGCGATATCTCAAACAGTTTCCAATTCAGATATCTGAATTCTGGGTCACTGTAAATTTTGTACAAACATTTTGAATCAGCACACTTCTGAGCTATTGAGAGAATCTAAGCCCAGTAGCCCATGAAAGACCTACAAAATTTGGGGGGTGTAAGCTTTCGACAATCAAATCTCCCTTCATCTAATAGGAGTCCAATATTCTGATAGTAATCCTTGCAACAACCTTGTAATGCAGGCCCCATTTTGCAGGTAGGGGCTGGTTGAGATTCGAACCAGCCCTTTCCCAGATCCGGGTCCATTCATTTGGCTTTTGGGTTGCACTCAGGTTCTGTTCTCATTTAGGCAGATCTGCAAAAACATGTCAATTTGCTTTTGAGAGATGGGCCCCGGATTTCATCCTGCTTCCCCCTCTACCGTCCTCTAAACCTGCTCCAGACGTCTGACCCCGGATGCCAAGTTGGACGCTGATGTCAGTGCTTCAAATCCATGTCCGGCAAGCCCTCTGGAAACATGCCGCCTTCCAGAATGATTAATGGGCCTTGTCAATCTGGCAGCTCCGAATGGTAGCAACAGCTGGAACGAGGCTGAGCGCTCCGTGGCAATCCGTCAGCACGGGAGGGGAGTCTCCCCCAAATCCATCAACTGCTCTATGATGGTGACTTCACTGCTGAGGCAGAAAGAAGAAGCAAGGAGAGAAGGGGGCAGGCTGAGGGGTGAAAAACCCACCCCAGCGAACACCTCTTCTCTTTGCGGGAAACAGGAATAAAACAAGGCGACAGATGGTGAGAAATACTGTCTGCATGCAGAGTAATATGGACAGGTCCACTGGAACTTGGAAACTGCAATGCCTGGTGCACAGCTGGGCTGGGTTTGGCCCTCTGGCATCAAATTGCCAATATCGGCTTGGGAAAATTCTGTAGATTTGGGGAATAGAGATGGGGAAGAAGAAGAATTGTTTGGATTTGTATCCCCCTTTCTCTCCTGTGGGAGACTCAAAGGGGTTTACAATCTCCTTTCCCTTCCCCCCCTCACAACAAACACCCTGTGAGGGGGGTAGGGCTGAGGGAGCTCCGAAATGCTTTGACTAGCCCAACTGGCATGTGTTGGAGTGCACAAGCCAATCTGGTTCCCCAGATAAGCCTGCACAGCTTGAGTGGCAGAGCAGGGAATCAAACCCAGTTCCCCAGATTAGAGTGCACCTGCTCTTAACCACTACACCACGCTGGAAGGTGAGGTTTCAGGAGGAGAGGGGGCTCATAATCCACCCTTCAGAGCTACCATTTTCTTCTGGAGAGCTGACCTCTGTAGTCCAGAAATCAGTTGCCATTTTGGCCCGTAGATCCCCAGACTTCAACAGGGAACTGGCAACCTTACAGTCTGACATGAATTGATGGTCTGGCAAATGTGCCTCGGGGTACAGCAAGTCCAGGCTGCTTGATAGCTGAGAGGCTGAGGACCCCAAATGGTGAATCTATTGCTTTAACTAGTATTTTTTTAATGTATTGTCAAAGGCTTTCACGGCCGGATTGAACTGGTTGTGGTGGGTTTTCCGCGCTGTGTGGCTATGGTCTGGTGGATCTTGTTCCTAATGTTTCGCCTGCATCTGTGGCTAGCACCTTCAGAGGTGTATCACAGCCCGGAAAACCCACAACTAGCATTTTTTTGTTGCCTGCAATGGTGTAACAGCCATATGAGAGGCAGAAATTTAACAGGTGAAGCTTTTCCCTTTTGCTGCATCTTTGTAGCAGGCAAAGCAGCTGATACGAATGAAGTCAGGGAAAACAAAAGACGCTGAGTGGGCTTCGTATTAGAGGAAATATCTGACGGGGTCTGGTTTTCATCCTACTGTTTGCAGTACGCAAAAACCACCAAGCCAACACATCTCCATTAGGGCCTTTGCCGTTTGTTTTTTTGTTATTCAGATGTTTTACTCCCCACTTATTTTAGGAGTGATGGTTATTTGTTCTTCCACCCTCTCGCTCTCCACTGCCAGCCCCATGAGGACCTATAAAACTGTCTGGCAGCAGACGCGGCTGCAGAGGTAGCCAAAAATCCAGCAGCATAAAATACTGGGGATTCCACTCCGTCACAATTTGGGTCTGGCTTCCCTCTCCTCTCCGGCCGATATTTCTCGACTCTCCACTGAGATTAGCATTCCGTTTCCCTGTCTCCGCACTTGGCAGATCGTTTGGAAAATGTGCCCATTAACCGCTGAAGCAGCTTGTCCCAATCTTTCTGCATACATTACCATTAATCTTTACAAAAGTGCATTATTTTTAATATGACTTCTCCAGGTCTCACTTCCTAGAACTGTGATATATGGAAGGCGGGAACATGGGACGGTGAAGAGGAAAAGCATAAAGCAGAGGCGTATCTAGGAAAAATGTAGCCTGGTGCAAAATCTGAGTTTTACAAACACACGCACACCCCGTATGGGTGACCGCCCTCCCCCACCACGACCAAACAACTTTGTTTGCACCAGGTCAGTGGGTGGAACTGGGGTGGAGGGGTGTCTTGGGGGCGATTTTCCACCCTCCACATCATTAAATGGCCGCAGCCCAAGGACATTTGCCCCCATATGTGCCCCTGGGTAGTACGCCCCTGTAATAAAGCATTCGGTTATGTGCAAAATCCAAATCACCCTGTTGGCCTGGGCTGTCCCTCTTTTCTGGGCACATCTGTATGAATCCTTGCCTCAGTTTTGTCCCATTGGGGGCTGGGACCTCTGGATGGTTTTCACATTGTTTTTGTTTCATATCTTGTTCTTGCTGTTGGTCTGTTTCATTTTTCCTGCTGCTGTTGTCAAGTTGTTTGTTTTATGCAACTTCCAGTTGCAAACAGTAGGCCGATTTAGATGGATGCATTATTTTCATACCGCTTATATGCCTTTTTAATGCAATTTAGCCATTATTTGCAATTGATGTGCAATTGACTTGAACATAATGTTGATAAATGCTTTATTTTAAAGGGGAAGGGGGAAGAAATCAACATCAGCAGAGACAAACTATTGCAAGACCAAAGACTCCTAGTCACTTTTTCACAAGGAGAAACAACATTGAAATAGGGATAGTTTAATCAAACTGGACAGGTTGTGGGGTGGGGGTAATAATAAGAACTTACTCGGAGTACTTTACCGTCTGTTTTTATCTTGTCATCTGTTTTTATTCTATTTTATGTATAGTCTTTATATTGTGCTTTAAAGATCAAGATTTTGTATTGTTTTTAGTGTGTAACCCACCCTGAGCCCTTTGGGGATAAGGTGGGATAGATAGAAAGAAAGAAAGAAAGAAAGAAAGAAAGAAAGATAGATAGATAGATAGATAGATAGATAGATAGATAGATAGATAGATAGATAGATAGATAGATACATACATACATACATACATACATACATACATACATACATACATACATACATACATACATACATACATACATACATACATACATACATACATTCTTGCCTGTCTCTGAATGAACTTAACTGGGAACTTGAACAATACTGGGGGAGGCAGCATTTCAGGTACTTTGGATCCAGTTCCTTCAGGGCCTTATAACCACGCTTGGAATGGGGGCGGCTGGTTCAGATCAGTCAGCCCAGCGGAGACACAATCCCTGGGTCAGCCTCCTGCTACCATATTCTAGATCAACAGAAGTTTCTTGACAGTTTTCCAAGGCAGCCCCAAGTGGAGCCCTTCACAGAAATGCCGTCTGGATGTGATCAGTGCACGGATCATGGTAATCAGATCACACTTGAGGAAAGACTGTAGTTCTGTGCAGTGCAAAGCTATTGAGGTTACTCTGCTGACCACATGTTGCAGGGGAAATTTCTCTCTCTTCTATTTATCAGCTTCACTGTCTTCTTTCCTTCCTTTGCTTATCTGGTGCAAAGATCTGCTCCTGTGCAGTGGCGTAGTGGTTAAGTGGCGTAGTGCAAAATGGCGTAGTGGTCAAGTGGTGTGGTGAAAATATCTGCTCCTATGCAGTGGCGTAGTGGTTAAGAGCAGGTGTACTCTAATCTGGAGGAACTGGGTTTGATTCCCTGCTCTGCCACTTGAGCTGTGGAGGCTTGTCTAGTGAACCAGGTTAGCTTGTGCACTCCAACACATGCCAGTTGGGTGACTCCAGGCTAGTCACAGTTCCTCAGAGCTCTCTCAGCCCCACACACCTCACAGGGTGTTTGTTATGGTGGGGGGGGGGGGGAAGGGAAAGGAGATTGTCAGCCACTTTGAGTCTCCTGCAGGAGAGAAAGGGGGGATATAAATCCAACTCTTCTTCTTCTTCTTCTTCTTCTTCTTCTTCTTCTTCTTCTTCTTCTTCTTCTTCTTCTTCTTCTCCTCCTCCTCCTCCTCCTCCTCCTCCTCCTCCTCCTCCTCCTCCTCCTCCTCTTCTTCTTCTTCTTCTTCAGCCATTTATTCCCCCATCCATGGTTTCAAACAGCTTTGGGGTCTTCCGGATGTGATTTACCTTACAATGACAACCTTTAATGTCCACCCATGTTATAATCTACTCTATCTTAATTCAATCTTTTCTGGCTGAACCTTCCTGGAGCACTAACAGCTATTTTCAATGGAGGGCCCTTTACGTTCTTATTATTACTGGCGGTAAGAGTCGATAGTGTGATTACTCTTGCGCTTTGTGGAACGAGGGGAAAAAATTAATTCTTATTTTTTAAGCACCTGAGCTTCAAATTGAATGCCAATCAGCCTCTCTTTCCCCATCTCTCTCTCACACACCCACAGTTTCCTCTTTACCCCTCGCCCCTGGATTCAATTAACAACCTTTCCGATGCATTTGCACAGCAGACACCTGATCGACTGTGGACCAGCCCACACACTGTCTTTCGCCAGGTGTGATACCCACTGGCCTAAGGCGGATATCACGTCGTCTTCCCGGGAGCAAAAAAAAGCACAGAGAAATGAGGCTGCCTGCTCTGTCTCTGCTTGATTTCCCGGTCTTGATTTTCCCACCCTCCCACCCCATAGCCTTGAGGATCGTGGCAACCTAATTACTCACACATTCCCAAGCATCTCCTTCGCAGTCACAAGAAGCTAAACTCTTCTGTTTCTTAATGGCAGGAAGTTGGCTTTTGTGCCCCCCATGACAATCTGCACTCCCACCCGCAAGAAGCTGTCTCTTCCCTAATGGTCCCTGGCCCTATAAAAGGCCCCTTTTATGTCTGCCTCCACCTCCCTTGCATGCCAGTAAGGACCCAGCCATTTCCTGCCGTGCAAGAAGAACTTTATGAAAACGCCATTAAGGAAAACATTACCAAGAAATAAAAGGTACTAATGCAGGAAGCCATGGTTTCTCCCGGGAGATGGAGCTGCCCCTCTGCCAGCAGCAGCCAGAAGTCCTGTTAATGGATTGTGGACTGGGCGGGGGTGGGGGGGGAGGAAAGAGATTTCCGGGGGCATCTTGTGCTCTGCTGATGTCTAAGAAATAACATCTCCAAAGCAGGACATCTTTGCAACCGAGATTTGGCTCTTGTCAATGAGCTCAAAAGCCGCATTTCCAGAATCTGAGTTTCAGCAGCTGAACGGCGGCATTTAAAAAAAAAAAGAGAGGAGTAAATTAAACCCATTTGTCATCATAATCGGTAACACTCGGTGCCAGCCGAACATTAACCCAGCCAGTCATTATGATACATGATTAAGAAATTAAAGGACAGTTTGTACAGCGAGGGAGCTGCCTCTGTTGGCGGCCAAGGAGCACCGAGAAGAAGTCAGGGGAAGAGGAACAGCGGGGGGGGGGGGGGGGTCCTTGGGCTTCCTCATCTGGCAGCTTCGACCTCGCCCCACCTCCATTTTGACTTTGGGTTTCTCTTGCACAAACTGACCCAGTTTTTCCCTTATAAAAGCATGCATTTGGGAAAGCCAATCGAGTTTCAAGACTTCTAACAAAGGAACGGGCCTCCATTAGTCAAGCCAACCATGCTATCCAGCACAATGTGTGTGCGTGTATACATACACATACCTACATACATACCATCTACAACAAACAAATCTCCAACGGCAACGGCATAGAACAGGAACTACTGCCAAAAAAATATAAGTGAATGTCAAAAGAAACAAATGAGGACACATTCGCTCATCGCTAGATATAGGGTTTTTGATGATATGTGTATACAATAATATTGGAATTGTTTTAATGTTTTAACTCTACAGCGCGGCAGCAAGCCAGTTTGCCGAGTATGATAAGAGAAGATAGACTGTCTTGCATGCTGATGACAAACTAAATTTACAGATGCCCCAAAGACTTTTGGGAGAGGAAAACAAAACTTTCTCCTGCGAGAATCAGTGATATAAATTTCATTGTTATGCAAAGATCTTTTTAACTCACCTGGAAGACGATCCATTTTCTTCCCCTCCCATTTAAGGCATTTTAAGACAACGTATACACAATTCAGGAAACATTCATTTTTGAATCAGATTTTGCTGATAAAGTGGCAAGGCATGGGAAGGGACGCCTGCAGTTTCATTACAAACTTGAAGAAACCGTACAAGAAATCTGAATGTCTAAATCGGACTGAAGTTGTCTCAAAATCCTGACCGAGAATTCCAACGCTGACTGGATTGCTTGTAAGCAGAAGAAAAAGACGACTGTCCTATTAACAAAGATGGAAATTAATTTTAGGATTAATTAGGATTAATTTTGCATTATCCTAAATGTCCGCTCATTGATATAAGGCTTCCTTCATTGACAGAGATGACCTTCCCAAGGGTCAACAAGGGTCAACAGTTTGTACAGCGAGGGAGCTGCCTCTGTTGGCAGCCAAGGAGCACTGAGAAGAAGTCAGGGGAAGAGGAACAGGGGGGGGGGTGTCCTTGGGCTTCCTCATCTGGCAGCTTCGACCCAGAGAGATGGATTAGAATCTGTGAGACTCGGGTTCGAATGTCCATTCTGAGGTGGGAGCATGGGTCACGTGACCTCGGGCCAATCACATAGCCTAAATTACCTCAAAGTGTTGTTGTGCAAATTTTAAATGGAGGAGAGAAGAGCTATGTAAAAAAAAATGGGCCCCCATTAAGGAAAAAGGCTAAGTAAACAAATAGGGTTCCAAATGGCATCAAACCAGTTTATCTGCTGGTAAAAAAAAAAGGAAAGGAGTTCCCGCGCCCTTGACCAGCCATGGGGTCAATGCCTGTAGTAAGGTAGGGAACTGAGCAAGACTTCTCTAAACACTGCAGGTTCTTCTCTAAACACTGCAGAGGGAAGAGATGGCTATTTAGGTGGATTTAGAGGGCCTTCTCCCCACCCAACCCCTATGTTCACTGTCAGTTCCATTCCTGCAAGTATGTCAATATCCTTGCCTCAGGCTTTATCTAGAGATGCTGCTGTCTTCGTCAGCAATTTGCTCCAAAAACTTCTGGTAGCATATTTGCAAGAATCCCATTGAGTATTTGCAAACACTCACTGGGTATTTGGGGGCAAACATGGGGATGCTCAAAAATAAATGCAGACAGTTTTGAGTCAAAAACACACGACCAGCCAAGGAGCTGACTGCAGTAGGTCTACTTGAGAGGATTCGTGTACTTTGAGGAGGCCACTCCTGAAATCCCGCTTTCTCGCTGCTCAAATGGACTCAGCTGGTGAATTCGGTGTTTCTGATGAACACTGTGTCGCAGTCTGGCACGGAATGATTGAGGTTCTGCTTAGTGACAAGTAAACATCCTTGACTGTGCTTAATCCACAGCTTCTTGCATTCAAATGGTTTTATTTAGGAATGGGTTTGATTAATGGACAGCAGTCTTCAACCGAGCTGCTAAATTTTGGTCTTTTATGCATTTTACGGTTTTTTTTTTAATGTTATGTATTTTATCTATACTGTAAGCCACCTTGAGATGCACAGGGGAGAAAAGTGGCTGATGAACGTTTTAAATAAACACAATGTCAGTTTGCAAGCACAGAGCTGACTGCCATCAGAGATAACAACAGAGAGAGCACAGGCAATTTCTCTCCCCCTCACCTCCCACCTCATGCCTAGATCCAGCTGCCACAGAAAATCCCTTTGGAGCCGATCCAGGCTGAAAATGTTTATATAAATCTAGACAATACAGTAAATGAACAGTGAGATCTGGTAACAGCGCCCCTCTGTCTGGCCAGCTGCCCTCATCAAGCCTCTGAGCTCATTCCGGCCTTTGCACTTAACATCTTGAAATGTGCATAATTTATTCCATAATGGAAGGAAAGGGTTGCACAGTTTAGCATTACTGAAATAATTCTCCTTCTCTCTCTCATTGTTATGTAATCTTCAGTGCCTCTTTCGAACCTCTAGTCCACAGGTGTCAAACTCGCGGCCCTCCAGATGTTCATGAACTACAATTCCCATCAGCCCTTGCCAGCTGTTACCTAAACCAACTTACATGACCCCCAAGGACTGGTTGAAGAAGAGAATAAGGCTCCTTTCCTCTTAAACTTGCATTAGAAGAGGAATCAAAATCACCTGTACCAAAGAAATACTACATTTCTGGGGGCAGGTGAACGCCGCTCTTTTTCATTTCTGTTTATATTTATTTTCCCTCCCAGTAAATTCAGTTCCTTGTTTTATCCCTGCTGGTATTATAGATTTGTTTGTCTCAGGGTGTATGGGTTTATCCATGTTCTTGCTCTTACGGTGTTCACTGTTTATAAGTACAGTTTATGTAGAATGCTGATTTAATGACAGAAAAATAATGCTGAAAAATGTATTCATTTTACGGGGAAAACTCAGCACAGGGAAAGCGAATAACACTGAAATAAAGATTCATGGGTTTTGATTTGCACAAGGGAGGAGCAAAACCGGAACAGGGATGTGGGGGGTTGAAACAGCAGTGGAGGGGAGAGAAATTTCAAACTCCCCTTCCTTTTTTTCAGTCGGCACCTGCCCTAATGGCTTCTAGCACACAAGTACAAAAAGTAGGGGAACGTCTCTGCCTCAACATTTGGCCCCCGTGGGCAGTGAAGAAGGAGGACTTTTACTGTTAGCAAAACAAGGGCATTAAAATTCCAGGCGGGCGCCTTCCCCGACCATCTGCCAGCCAGAGGAGGACACAAATTCGAGTATTTACTGTGGGCTACAATCGCTGCGCTTTCCTAATAAACCAAAGTGTACTTTGGTTCTCCACCTCTCCAGCAACCGGGGGGCGGAGGGGCGCTCCACAGTAAATTCTTCCATTTCCAGTTTATTGTGTTCTCCCAGCCCGTCTCACCTGCCAAGGCAGACAGGCAAAATATGCCGTGATTCCTCAAGTCATGAAGGAGGGACATAAAACATATCTGTACATTTTCCTAATTCCCTGCAGATACTGATTTACAGGGGCATGCCTAATTTAAAAAAATCCGAAGGGGGAGAAGGATGCTACCGCCTCCCCATGCAGGCTGGACTTTTTTTCTGTTCCTCGACTTCATGTAAAAAGTGAGAGCTTTTTGAGTTATTGAACGCCACTGGGTTTCTGGGGACATTATCAATAAACTTTCCACTGCTTCAGGTGGCAGCAACATCTCATCAGCCGGTCGGCCGAGATAGCTTTTCCAAAGCCGGCCTGCTTTGGTGCCTCGCTTTGCATATCATTCTGGGAAGATTGAAGGCTCCTCTGGCAGAGCGCTCCAATACATCACAACCGGCCCCGGTTGCCAGCTCTGGGGTGGGGAATCCTGGAGATTGTGGGGGCCGAGTCTCAGGAGTGTGTGGTTTGGAAAGAGGAGGGGAGGGACATCAACTCTGTGGCAGTCCAGGCCTGAATTATGACTAGGGTTGTCTGCCCCGGGTTGGGAGTGCAAAAGTGGAGCTTGAGGAGGGTGTGCTGGGTGACCTTGGACAGTTCTCTCTGAACTCTCTCAGCCCCGCTTACTTCATAAGGGGTTTGCTGCCGTTAGAGGAAGGGAAAAGAGTTAGTAAGCCTCTGTGAGACTCCTTACAGTAGAGAAAAGTAGGGTATAAATCCAAATTTCTTCTTCTTCTCTCTCTATATAAGAGCAGGTGAAATGTCAGGGGAAAATGCTACTGGAACATGGCCATACAACCTGGAAAACCCACAACACCGTAGTTATTCCTGCTGTGAAAGCCTATATAGCCTTTGGCTCACAGAAATCTAACACAGTGGGTTCCAATCTGTTTTCTCTGCCTGCAGTGCTAGTTTTCCATTTGGATGGTGTTTTTAAATATTGGGGAGCATCTTCAAATATCCATTGTGCCCCTTTCATCCCTCTGTACTGGCCCCCTTCCTCCCAGAGTGGGAAGGCCCCAGTCAGTACTGGACTGTCTGGCTCTGTGCGAAAGAAGAATGCACCACTCGTTCTGTGCTTCAGAGGTGGGATGGAATTATCTGTCCCTCTGGGACTGGAAAGAGACCAATTGAGAAGAGGGGAGCGTGCAGAGATGCACCAGGCATCCTCCTCCATTATTCTGATCCATTGTGAGCTGGCTCAAACAATAAAATAGCAGCAGTTGTAAGACGGAATTGAGGACAAGAGAGGTTTGCAAAGCTACGCCTCCGGGCACCCCATGTGACGGCTTGCTAATAAAGATGCGCACTCCATCGCTGCTAATAGAGAGATGCACTCACACTCCCTCTCGGAGGATTCAGTCCAGGCAGCCTCAGGAGGGTCAGGCCTGTGAGCCTTTCAGATTATAATCCTTTTATTCTTTAAGGGCTTTTCACTTCTCCCCCCCCCCCCCCCCACTCCCCTCCACTTCCTTTTGCTCAAAGTCTTATCAAGCTATGCTGAGTTCCAGGCGATAAGCCTGCGAGGGAGGGAGGTAAATCTCTCCCGTAGACAACAGCAAACGCAGACTTTTCAAAGCTCCAGAAAGAAAATTTCAGACTGTCTTTTCCAAAAGGCACAGATTAAATAGACTGTGACTGTTTCATATCTACCATTGAGGGAGCAAGCTGGGGGGATGCAGCAGTTGAGAACAAACGAAGGATCTTGCTGGATCAGACCAGTGAGGGTCCATCAAGTCCAGCATCCGGTCTCACAAAGTGGCAAACATGTTCCTTTGGAGCACAGGTGTCAAACTTGTGGCCCTCCAGATGTTATGGACTACAGCTCCCATCATCCCCTGCCAGCATGATGCTGGCAGGGGATGATGGGAACTGTAGTCCATAACATCTGGAGGGCCGCGAGTTTGACACCTGTGCTTTGGAGGAACAGGGCACGGAGGCCAAGGGCTCTCTCTCAGCGACCGTGTTCAGAGTTTACTACCTCTGAATGAGATTCCCTTTAGTCACTATGGCTAGTAGCCGCTGACAGAGCCAGCGTGGTGTAGTGGTTAAGAGCAGTAGACTTTAATCAGAAGAATCAGGTTTGTTTCCCCGCTCCTCCACAAGAAAGCCTGCTGGGTGCTACCTTAGGTCAGCTGCACTTCTCTCAGAACTCTTTCAGCCTCACCTGACAAGGTGTCTGTTGTGGGGAGAGGAGGGGAAGGAGTTTGTAAGCCACTTTGAGACTCCTCATGGTTGAAGAAAGTGGGGTATAAATCCAAACTTTTCTTCTTCATCATCATCATCATCTTCTTCTACTCAAGACGGGCAGCCACTCTCCGGGGCCAGAGGCCTTTCACCTACTGCCTGGCCTTTTCAGCTGAAGATGCCATGCCTCAGACCTCTTGTGTGCAGAGCAGAGGAGCAGCAGTGGCGTTGGAGGTTAAGAGCTCATGTATCTAATCTGGAGGAACCGGGTTTGATTCCCAGCTCTGCCGCCTGAGCTGTGAAGGTTTATCTGGGGAATTCAGATTTGCCTGTACACGCCCACAAACGCCAGCTGGGTGACCTTGGGCTAGTCACAGCTTCTGGGAGCTCTCTCAGCCCCACCTACCTCACAGGGTGTTTGTTGTGAGGGGGGAAGGGCAAGGAGGTTGTAAGCCCCTTTGAGTCTACTACAGGAGAGAAACGAGGGATATAAATCCAAACTCCTCTTCCTCTTCCTCTTCCTCTTCCTCTTCCTCTTCCTCTTCTTCTTCTTCTTCTTCTTCTTCTTCTTCTTCTTCTAAGCCACAGTCCTGCCTTTGAAATCTTGACCATCTCTCGGTCACCCACTTGCAAACAGGTCTCAGCATAACCTCGCCCAAGGTGAGGAAATAGCAGCCAGCAAGACTGCAAAGACTGGGCAAGCGACCGTTTTGCTGGCGCTTTCGTGCTTATTCCCTGCAGCCCAGCACCTGCGGTCGCTGGGTTGAAAATCATGCAGGCAGCGCATTATTTAAATGCAGGCCGGGTGTGTGGGAGCGTGCAAAAGGACAGGCGAGAGACGCATGATGCATGATTGCAAGGAGAGAGGGACGCGGTTGTTAGAGCACGGGGAAGCCAGCTGCTCCAAGTGTGCCGGAATTATGAATAGCTTGGAGGATGACATCCCATCCATTAGAATGGCTCTGCTGGCTGAGTTCTCTGCAGGGGTTTGGACAGGCCTGGGTGACCTGTTTAAGCAAGGCTCCAGTTTCCACTCTAGGACAGGAGCAATTCGAAGGCGTTCCTTCCCACACACTAATAGCACTGGGTGTGTTGCCTTTCCCCATTGAAGATAGTTTGGCTCACTGCCAGGAGCTCTTTGCAGTCCCCCGCCCCCACAACACACACACACACCAAACAACAACAGCAACCTTTATTAGGCATTTAAAATACACACACACACACACTTTCCTGCACTGGGCTTCTTTTCACTGTGGTGTACACTGTGAACTGGGCTGACCCTCATTGACTCCAAAGGGCTGTGCTTCTCTGACTTAACCAAGCTTTTATCCCTGCCATTTATTCTGAAACTATTACCACCTCTTGGGGACTTGCCAACTGGAGCAGCTATCCGGCTTCTTGGCACACACGCCTGGAGCCTTGTGAAATGTAGAAATCAGTTTTTCACTGTTGTTGTTGTTTTTTTCTTCCTGCCTTCTTTCTGTCCTTGGGGTGCATATTAATTAGTGCATTGTTCACTGGAAAACTTTGGCACAGGCTGATCCTGAATGGTTCTGAGCATTGTGGAATCTGGACGTTGCTTGCCTGGTTTGAGAACTATTTACTTATTTAACTTCATTTCTATCCTGTCTCTCCCCCAGTTAGGGACTCAAAGGAGTTTGCATTATTCTCCTTTCCTCCATTTTATCTTCACAACAACCCTGTGAGGTCTGAGAGCGTGTGACTGGTCCAAGTTCACCCAGCAAGCTTCCATGGCAGAGAAGGAACTTGTACTCCAAGCCAATGCGATTCTGGGCTGTATCAATAGGAGTATAGTATCAAGATCGAGGGATGTAATTGGACCTCTCCATTCTGCATTGGTTAGACCTCACCTGGAATGTTGTGTAGAGTTCTGGGCACCACAATTCAAGAAGGATATTGACAAACTGGAATGGGTCCAGAAGAGGGCAACCAAAATGGTAAAAGGTCTGGAGTCCATGCCCTACGAGGGGTGGGGGGCTCAGGGAGCTGGGGATGTTCAGTTTGGTGAAGAGGTTAAGAGTTGACATGATAGCCATGTTTAGGTATCTGAAGGGATGCCATGTTGGTGAGGGAGCAAGTTTGTTTTCTGCGGCTCCAGAGACTAGGACCAGGAGTCATGGGTTCAAGGCGCAGGAAAAGAGATTCCACCTAAACATCAGGAAAAACTCCCTGACAGCAAGGGCTATTCGACAGTGGAATGCACTACCTCGCAGTGTGGTGGAGTCTCCTTCTTTGGAGGTTTTTAAACAGAGGCTGGATGGCCATCTGACAGGAGTGCTATGAGTAGTGTGAGTTCCTGCATGGCAGGGGGTTGGACTTGATGACCCTTTGGGATCTCTTCCAACTCTATGATTCAAAATGAGTTGGGTTTTTTTGCACACTTGAGTAACTTGCTGCCTTTATGCTTCCAAATGAAAGAGTTCAAGCCAATTAAGCTTCTTTCCAGAAACACAACGGTCTGTTTCACAGGTGTTAAACTCGTGGCCCTCCAGATGTTATGGACTACAGTTCCCATCACCCCTTGCCAGCATGATGCTGGCAGGGGATGATGGGAACTGTAGTCCATAACATCTGGAGGGCCACGAGTTTGACACCTATGGCTCTGGTTAACACTTTAAAAAACCCTGGCCTCCTTGAAGGAAGGATATTGTCCGAAGGAAGGATGTTGTTCCTGATAGAACAGGAAATGTCCAAAACCCAGCAACGCAGCATCTGGCCAGTCACATCACATCAGCTGTGGTTGTCAGCTGCCTGTGACCCCTCTAAATTGATTTTTAAAAAAAACTCTGATACCTGGCCTGCTGGCTGGTGCAAAGTCCTTTCTGGACCAGCCATGGCAGCATAATTGGAATGCCACACAGCACCTGAAGACAATTTTATCACCCTTGGTAAAATGTGTAAATACTATTAAGTTGGACAGGTTTTCTCATTAATTTTCCCTCCCACTGACAGGCCAGGAATTAACACCATTGATTTTCTAGTCCCTGCTCATTATCAATCATCCCAGAACTTCGTCACATTTCATCTCTTCCACCTGGTCCCCGGCATCCATTCGGAGGCTTCGACATGTACTGAACTAACACAAAACACCACAGAAACAATGACCCCCCCCCCAAAACACACACACACACACACACACACATGTTCAGAAAGCCAGGTGAGGTGTCAATTCCCAGTCCTCGTTACACTGGAGAATACCTCGACAGGGGTGGCCGGCCTATGGTGCTCCAGATGTTCGTGGACTACAATTCCCATCAACCCCTGCCAGCATAGCCATTTGGGAATTATAGTCCATGAACATCTGGAGCACCATAGGTTGGCCACCCCTACTCACACATCTGTGGACAGCAAGACAAGCAGGACCATGACACACCAGAGAATCTAAGTTTTTCTCAGCCGTGATAGCTCACTCCATTCCCAGCATGAAAGGCCATGAGAGCCAGCGTGGCATAGTGGTTAAGAGCAGGTGCACTCTAATCTGGAGAACTGGGTTTGATTCCCCACTCTGCCACTTGAACTGTGGAGGTTTATCTGGTGAATCAGATGAGCATGTGCACTCCAACACATGCCAGCTGGGTGACCTTGGGCTAGTCACAGTTCTTGGGAGCTCTCTCAGCCCCACCCACCTCACAGGGGTCTGTTGTGGAGAGAGGAAGGGAAAGGACTTTGTAAACTGCTTTGAGATTCCTTACAGGAAAGAAAGGCGAGGTATAAATCCAAACTCTTCTTCCCCTGTGGCATTTGTGAGTCATCAGATAATTTTCCCAGTTGTCTTCTCCGTGAAGCCTGTTTTTCAGCTGGTTTTTAAATAAGATTTACTTTCTGGTTTCATCATGAGTGTTGCAATAAATGTTGTAAGATGCTTTACACATCTGCACTGAGAAACAGGAAGGACATGGATTTTTTTTTAAAAAAAATAACCAATTAGTTAATAATGGGTTAAAGATGAGCAAAATTATTTTCGATCTTTATAGCATTATTTGTCAATGATTTTTGTTTCATGTTGGTTTTATAGATTTGTTTGTTTTCTGCATTCAGATTGCAAATGTGATTTTAACTATGATGGTAGTACAAAATGCCATCAAATCACAACCAATTTATGATAAACCCATAGAGTTTTCAGGGAAGAAGAAGAGAAGAGTTGGATTTATATCCCCCCCCCTTTCTCTCCTGTATGGAGACCAAAAGGGACTTACAAACTCCTTTTCCTTCCCCCTCCCTCACAACAAACACCCTGAGAGAGCTCCAAAGAACTGTGACTAGCCCAAGGTCACCCAGAGAGAGCTCCAAAGAACTGTGACTAGCCCAAGGTCACCCAGCAGTGTTGGAGTGCACAAGCTAATCTAGTTCACCAGATAAGCCTCCACAGCTCAGGTGGCAGAGCCAGGAATCAAACCTGTTCAAAAGTTCAAAGTTTAAAGTCACCCCCATAATGTCCAGTCCAGACCATGGTTCCCAGCCAACCCCCTTTGGATGCCAAGAGCTGAGCCCATTTTTTGTTTCCGCTGGACACCGGAACGGTTGTTGTTTTGTTTGCACCCAGGTGAATGGAAGCACGGATGGTTCTGCCTGCCTCTCCCGGCCACTGGGATCTCCTCAGTATTCCAGGCAGGCTCCTGGTTGGAATTATCACTAGATAATGATAATCTTTATGGAAGCCATTTAAGGGGAAGTCTAATCTGCTTTTATGAGGTGACTTTTGAAAGTTCCAGCGCAGGGAGATGGTACAGGTTCGGCATACTAAGCGCCGAGGAGGTGAGGAGGGAGAGGACAGACTAGTGGCGCTTTTTCTGTAGCTAATTGGATCCTTAATTCCTGTCGAGCTGCGATCGCAGCGGGGCTCCTTGGGACAGGAGCAAGGTGCCCAATTAGTTCGATGTCACATGAGCCAGGCTGGATGAGAAATCACGCAGTGGCAGAGAAGAGGGCAGATTAAGATATGACGCGCAACCCCTTCTCCCTGTTCTCCTCTTCTCATTTGTGAGGAGATTTGGCTTTTCTGAGATGTACCGTAGGGCTGTGGGCACCTTGGCACTGCCATGCAAACGTTTTACGACACAGCAATGTTTTGCCGAGCAGAGATTGTGCCCGGCCACATGGTGCGCACACCAAATCCTGAACAGCAAACCTCAGCATCTGCTGAACACAGACCTCTTGACTGTCCTTTCCAAAGTGCCAATACCGCTCAAAATTCAAGGGCAAATGTTGGCCGGCTCCTCGTCGCTGCAGTTACAAAAGGCACTCAAGCAGGCAACCGTTTCCCTTTTCGCTTTAAAGAGGAGTAGCTGGCTCTCCTGGATTATTTGTCGAGGGGGGCATTATCCAAATTCCTGAAAGAGGCTTTTGGCACTCCAGGCAAAACGAGGACTTTGGGGCCTGCCCATTTCAATGCAATAAAGGGAAACGTGAGAAGAAAGAAAACATTTTGCTTACTGGGCATTCGAAATGAACAATGTAAAAATAAAAATGGAGAAGCTCTTCAAAAGCCCTTTGTCCTCCGTCATGGCAAGACCAGAGTCAACAAAGAAAATTCTAGCAGTTGGCTGATCCCAATATTTCCTTTCAAGCCAGCAGAAGCCATTGCATTTTGATGCCCCTCAAAATCTGGGACCCAGATTCCTAATCATACCTTCTCTTCCTGGAACACCTCTGTTACCTGTGAGCCTTGCCTCTAGAAAGCAGAAACGGCAGATGCCTGAGTCCCTGAGTAACTTCTGACGTTCCTGGGTGCACTGAATGGAACTAAGAGAGAAATTATTGTTTACATAGAAATCAGCAAAAGGATGCCACAGACACCTCCAGGAGTATTTGCTACCTTTGCTCTTGGGAATTCAAGTTATTGCCTTGCTTCTCTGACACCCCCAGTCGCCCAAATACCTGCATTTTTTTGTCTGGCTGATCTAAGCAACTGGATTCCACACACCACCACAACCCCGCTCTGGATTTTCCACAAGTGCCACTTCATCCTGGCATCGACTCCCACCTTTTGTCATTTCCACTCCAGCACAGTTGGAGTCATAGCTGAAATTATATTCAGGCGGAAGCTCAGAGTCAAGGGACCTCTCTTTCCCATCACACAGTTGACCGTGATCGGAGTGATTTCGAGCAGACTAGAAGAAGAAGAAGAAGAAGAAGAGGAAGAAGAAGAAGAAGAAGAAGAAGAAGAAGAAGAAGAAGAAGAAGAAGAAGAAGAAGAAGAAGAAGAAGAAGAAGAAGAAGAAGAGTTTGGATTTATATCCCCCCTTTCTCTCCTGCAGGAGACTCAAAGGGGCTGACAATCTCCTTGCCCTTCTGCCCTCACAACAAACACCCTGTGAGGTGGGTGGGGCTGAGAGAGCTCTGAAGAACTGTGACTAGCCCAAGGTCACCCAGCTGGCGTGTGTGGGAGTGCACAGGCTAATCTGAATTCCCCAGATCAGCCTCCACAACTCAAGCGGCAGAGCTGGGAATCAAACCCGGTTCCTCCAGATCAGAGTGCACCTGCTCTTAGCCACTGCTCTTAGCCACTACGCCACTGCTGATGCTACTTTTCATGTCTAGGTTTAACTCCACCTGCAAGTAGGCTTGCTAACCTCCAGGTGGGACCTGGAAATCTCCTGGAATAATACCAGATCTCCAGTTCACAGAAGAGATCATCTCCCCTGGAGAAAATGGCTGCTATGGAGGATGTACCCGGAGGGATTATACCCCTGTTGAAGCTTCTCCCCTCTCCCCCTCTCCCCCTCTCCCCAGCCTCCATCCTAAACATTTCCACTCACTTTCCAGCCCAGAATTGGCAACCCGACTTCCCTTTCTCATCCACCCACACACCCTTTCTTTGATATTTCTGCCAACCATTTGGATTCTCTCTGCTGCTGGCCTTGCAGATTTGTTTGTGTTGCATAGACACATTGTGTGGCTTTTATGAGCAATTTAGACGGAGCTTTTTATGTTCCGTAGATGTTGTTTATTAGGCATAATAAGGATGATTTCTTACTCACCAAATAACGTTGAAAGATGCAGTCATTTTATGAGAAAAATTCACTACAAGGAAGTGGGGGGGGGGGGAACCGCAGAGTTGACTTTCAGGTCAAAACCGCCAGGATGAGAAATAGCTTCTGCCATTCCCTCCTGGGGAGGCAGAGCCATGGGGGGGGGGGGGGGGGGGGTTGCCCTTGGTATGAGACCCCTGAAATGCTTTGGCTTCCAGAGTAAACTGGGAACTTAGGGGAGTGCCGAGGGACCCCGCGCTACTCTCCTGGAATAGCGCAGGGCTTAAGGTAAGTGGGGAAAGGCCCTTAGAGAGATGATTTAATTGGGCTGACTGACACGAGAATCCCAGATTTGCAACACAGCCCATATTCCGTTTTTAGATTCCACAAAGTGCAGATTTTTTGCTTTTCTCTCACGCTCCGAAACAACTTTTTCTATCCACCCTTGCGTGCTTGACATCCAACCCGTCGAAGAGCTCTGGAGAATCCTGTGAGATATTGGATGGATCCTAATAAAGAAGTACTGTACTTCTGTTGTTTTGGAAGGCGTCGATGTGAATGTCAATAAAACTCAGCAGTTAACGTTAAGGAACTTCTGCGCGCGGAAGCTGCTTCGGAGTTCATTGCTTTGTAGCAATCGATGCGAGCTCAAGATGAAGGGTTAACTTTAAAGAACTCTTTCCCCGTGTGCCCACAAAGCAGAACACTTAACTAGGCATGCACAGAGACTCCTTCTACCTTCTGAGCCCAGGAAGGACTTCTGATGAGGGAGGATGCTGGATTCATAGCACGTAGCAAACATTCTGAGCTGGACAAACAATTAAGCAGCTGAATTAAGGAAGCAGCAGAAGACAGTTTTATTTAGGATTGCATTTGGTTCGATAATTTGCAGTCCCACGTTATGATTTTAAACCTTGGTGTTTATGTACTTAATGCATTTTATTTTAGGTGTTTTATCTGTGTTGTAAACTGCCTTGAGCTGGACATATAACAAGTATCCCGAGCTGGACAGATAATTAAGAGCAGGTGTGGGTGAGATCTGATCTTCAGGGGATGAGAAATAATCAGATCCACCCTCCAGTGTAGCAAGAGAAGCCCATAAATTATTAACTTTCACCTGAGTTCTGTCACTGAAGCAACATCACAGGTCTGGAAATCCATGGGAAAGAGGCTCTGTCAGTGGTGCTTCATGGTATTGGGACACGCTTTGCCATCAGAGAGTTGCCGAGGACAGGAGAAAACTCACCAGGTAGCTAACTGCTTCCACTGATTTCCACACTGCCCTCCATTTACAAGAAATGAGACTATCTTTTTAATTCCTTCACTAAGACAATTAATCAAAAAATAACACAGGGAAAGCAAGTCCCTCGAGAAAATTGCCTCATGTGTTTACTGCTAGATATGCAGTAGAAGGTTTTTAAGGTGGAACCAAGAGGAACATCTCAGAGGACCAGGCTGAAGCTCCCTGGCCCCCATTTAGCAATCCCAAACACAGACACAAAAGTTATTCAAGGAATAAGAGCCAAGTGTCCTCTAAGTAGCCTTCTTCCAACTTCAGTGGCTCTTCGTCCAACTTAAATGCCTCTTCCTCCAATGGAACACCTCCTTAAGTTGGAGGAAGGCTCCTTAGAATGGAAGAAGAGACTTGAGCCACAAAAAAGGTGGTGTTATAAATATTTTTAATGAACAAACTTTGCCCAGTGGAGTGGTAGGATCCACTCTGGTGATCCATGTTCCATTTTGTTTTCCAACCATTTATAGTTTTGCCAAAAGTTGCTGTTCTACACTGTTCACTGTTGTCCTTGTAGACAGGTATAGCAAGTTTGTGGGTGCACAGTTTTGTGCATCATTTGTATGTATGACACATGCCATTTATGTCTACTTAGTAATTAAAATGTTTAGCTAGGTGTTACCCCTATATTTTTGACATCCATTCCCAAAGCTCCAGTTCTTATGGTCTAATTCAGCAGCCTCATGTGAACTGAAGAACATGGGCACCATAACAACACCCGAAATACTCTACAACCAGGCCCAGACTTATAGGCGTGCTTCCTCTGGTAGAAATGGTTTGTGTCCAAACAGCAAAAAAAGACAAAAATCGCCAAAAAACTTTTCCTCCAGTGCCAATTCCATATTCTGACCATTGGACAAGGAGTGGTAAACTGTATCCAAGACTGTCCATAGAATGAAGGCCAATTATGCACATTTGGTTCCCTGCTCCTCCACATGAAGTCTGCTGGATGACCTTAGCTAGTCGCAGTTCTCTCAGAACTCTCAGCCCCACTCACTTCACAAGGTGTTTGTTGTGGAGGGGAATGGAAGGAGAGTATAAACCACTATGAGACTCCTTACAGGAGAGAAAGACAGTGTATAAATCCTCTTCCTCTTCTTATGTGGTTGAGAAAAGCAGGGTATAAATCCAAACTCCTCCTCCTCTCTCCTCCTCCTCCTCTCTCCTCCTCCTCCTCCTCCTCCTCCTCCTCCTCCTCCTCCTCTTCTTCTTCTTCTTCTTCTTCTTCTTCTTCTTCTTCTTCTTCTTCTTCTTCTTCTTCTTCTTCTTCTTCTTCTTCTTCTTCTTCTTCTTCTTCTTCTTCTTGTTAATGGTCCTTTGTGGGGAACTGTTGCCAATTCTAGCCCCCCAGGTAAGCATGGCTGCCACATAGCTCAAGTCTCCATCTAAAGCACAACATGCCAAGAAGCCTTTGGTTCTCAAGCTTTCAGAAGCTGTAGCATTGAGATTGAATTTTAGCCTAATTCTTAGCAAATGGCCAAAAAAACGCCAACTCAGCCCCTTTCCTGCACCAGTTCATCCATCTCTGTATGGTATCGACAACAAGGGGTGATTAACTAGCAAGCAATCACCCTTCCCCCCGCAAAAAAGACTGCAGGTGGCAGGCACGCCTCGACTCTAAGGAATACAAATGTAAGGCTGGTCAACCCTTTCGAAGGCTCCTTTTTATGATTATTAATCACGGGGCTTCTAATCAATTAATCAGCCAGTCAATTGCATCAAGATGCATTTACATGCTTCCGACATTTTAATGTCTCTTTGGGGAAGAAGCTATAGAAAAAAGACAATGAAAACAATCAAGGGGTTGGAGTGTCTTTCCAATAAATAGAGGCTAAAGTGTGCAAAGCTACTTAGGTTAGAAAACAGATGATTGGCTTGGGGTGGGGTGGGGTGGGGTAGGGTAGGGTGGGGTGGGGTGGGGTGGGGCGGGGCAGGGCAGGGCAGGGCAAGCAGGGCATAGTTAGGGAGAAGCAAGGCAGAGCTGATAAAAGAGCCCCACCTTTACAGTCTCAAGACTTCCATCTCTTGTCAGTTTAAGGAATATTCCTCGGTTGAAGAAGAGGAGGAGGAGGAGGAGGAGTTTGGATTTATACCCCACCTTTCTCTCCTGTAGGGACACTCAAAGAGGCTTACAATCTCCTTGCCCTTCCTCCTCCCACAACAAACACCCTGTGAGGTGGGTGGGGCTGAGAGAGCTCCCAAGAACTGTGACTAGCCCAAGGTCACCCAACTGGCATGTGTTGGAGTGCACAAGCTAAACTGGTTCACCAGATAAGCCTCCGCAGCTCAAATGGCAGAGCGGGGAATCAAACCCAGCCCTCCAGATTAGAGTGCACCTGCTCCTAACCAGTACACCATGCTGGCTCACTGACACTGGAGAGTAACAACCAAAGGAGACAATACTGAGTTGGATGGACCAATGGACTAACTAGTATAAGACAGTTTCACAAACGCACTGGAAACACAAGAGGGGGAGCAGCAAATGAGGTGAAAGGATTGAAAGCTGAAATTCTATCTGCTTTTTGTGTCAAAGACCCCGGGTTCGATCCACGGCCTCTGCAGTTGAAGGATCCGTTTGAAGCTGCTCTGTCAGTCCTCGCAGAATTACTGCTAGTCACCTTAGCGAATTTATCTTAATTCCACCCTCCTATTTTAGCCTCACCATGCTTCTGAGAAGTAGGTTAGGCTGGGAAAATGGAACGTGTTTATGACAGAAAGGGGATTTGATGTTGAACTTATCTTCCTACCCCTAGTAGGACACTCTGTTCTGTACACCTCCAATAGTCTCAGCATCACGCTGAAATCAAGAGCCCTTCCTGTTTAGATTCTTGCTCACTTTTGGTTGAGAGTGTGAGGCTGGAACACTCAGGGCTCCTGTTTGGTTCCTTTGAGTGCTCAGGTGAACTCATGCAACATCTCCCTCACCTGGGACCTCTCCAAGGTACTGAAGAATTCTCTGGTTTCTGGAATGAACAGCCTATTTTGGGTGGGGCAGGCAGCTGGTACCTCCTGTTCCACCTTAGTCCTGATCGGGCCTTGTTCTCTGTCCTGAGAACTCTTGGATTGACAGGTTCAGAGGGCAGAAGGCATTGAAATTTGGCTAGTTCTTGAAAAGGTCATGAATATCTCTCTCTCTCTCTCTCTCTCGCACGCACGCGCGCGCGCGCACACACACACACACACACACACACAGAGCATAGTTTTATCTCATCTTTTGCACCAGGGGTGACTAACTCCAGCCCAGAATCTGGGACAGGTGGCTACGTGTGTGACGGTTTCCAAGGAAACAGATGCACTTAGCTTGTTCCTCCTGATGGTCTCTCTGTTCAACAAGGTCTCTCGGTGCTTGACACGCCACAGAGCCCCACAAATGCAAGGAGCCTTCTGGAGTCTCAGGACAAAAAGGACAGGCAGCACAGGAAGAAAGTTTGAATAAACACCGGGGAGGACTTATTTTATCTCTTTCTCGCTGCTGAAGATGGAGGGGGTGGAAGGCTGCTTCCAAAATGGTGATGTCTGCCCATTATTCCTGGCAGAAAACTGGATTCCTCTGTTGCTTTTTAGACGCACAGCTGCAATAACATGAGTTTTATTAAGTCTTATGAATTTTTTAGCAGTGCTGGGAGCTATAGATTTTTAACTTGGGCAGATATTTAGCTCCACCTTAAAGTGAAAAATGGCCTCTTGAAAGCCAGAACAGCAATTCAACCCTTAAGGAGGCGATTCTGGAGAAGAAAAATCTCCCGGCAAAGAGACAAGACGAGCCCCTTAATTGTGAAGCAATTCTATCGCAAAGCTTCACAGTGAGGAGGGAGCACCAATTAATGTCTCTCTCTCTCTCTCTCTCTCTCTCTCTCTCTCTCTCTCTCTCTCTCTGCTCTATTGACTGACTGGGTTGTCACAGAATGTTCACAAACATCCCAACTCTTCTCTGCCTGAGTAGGCTGTTAGTACATTGTTTTCTCTTTTCCCAGAATCTGGTAGGTGGTACAGAATGTGAACAGACAAATGCAGCCTGATACAACCTCAGTGCACCAGTTCACCTCCCTCGGCATTATCTGCTCTGAATGGCAGAGTCTTGGGCAGAGGCTTTTAGATCACCTACTATCTGATCCTTTTACATGGAGATGCCAGAGATTGAACCTGGCCCCTTCTATGTGAAAGGCGGGCGCTTTATTGCCGAGCCACCTTCAGACCTGGATTCCTGAGGATTTTCTATCTTTTGAAAGAAAACGAAGCCCTCTGTCTTCCTGGTCATGGAAACAAATCTGAAAATTGTGCAGAGTTTACAAAGGTTTGAGAGTCATCTGGGCAGGAATTAAAAACATAAGAAAGAGCCTGCTGGATCAGGCCAGCGTCCATCTAGTCCAGCACTCTGCTACTTGCAGTGGCCCACCAGATGCCTTTGGGAGCTCACAGGCAGGATGCGAAAGCAAGGGCCTTCTGCGGCTGCTGCTGCTCCCGAGCACCTGGTCTGCTAAGGCATTTGCAACCTCAGATCAAGGAGGACCAAGATTGGTAGCCATAGATCGACTTCTCCTCCATAAATCTGTCCAAGCCCCTTTCAAAGGTTAGTGGTCATCACCATCTCCTGTGGCAGCATCTTCCAAGCACCAATCACGCCTCGCGTGAAGAAATGTTTCATTTTATTAGTTGTAATTCTTTCCTCCAGCATTTTCAACGTATGTATGAATTGTGGTGGCTTTCTCCCAAAGAATGGTAGTGGTGGTGGAGGAGATCTACTCGACTGGGTGGCCTTTCAGGCACTCCTCCTGGGATAGATAGAGAGGTGGGGTGAGGAATATTGGACTCAGCCCCCCAGG
This sequence comes from Sphaerodactylus townsendi, assembly GCF_021028975.2. Classification (NCBI taxonomy): domain Eukaryota; kingdom Metazoa; phylum Chordata; class Lepidosauria; order Squamata; family Sphaerodactylidae; genus Sphaerodactylus; species Sphaerodactylus townsendi. The sequence goes on from NC_059440.1 coordinate 31,654,928, forward strand.
GTTCCTCTCTCCTTTCCTGAGGACGAGGAGAAAAGCAGGGATGCTGAGCTGTTTCTATTCCCTCTCGCTCCTCCCCCCCCCCCCAACTCCTCTGCCTTCTCTTCCTGATTACAAGCGGGCCGTGAAGGAGGAGGAGAGAGCAAGTCCCACCTTTTATCCTCTTGAGCCTCGGTCTTCCTCTTTGCACTAATGTCATTAAGGCTTTTCAATTACAGGCAATTTCCCCACCATTATATCCAGGAGAGGAGTCTCTGTAGAGCCATGCACGTCTGGGCTGTCGAACATTTCCTTGCCCCAGCAAAATTAGCTCTTGAGTGAAAAAGATGACAGGTGGATGGGAGGGAAAGGAGGCAGGCTCTGAACGGCCTCAGATCTTGCTCTTGCTCAAGACAGCTGGCGTTGAGGGGCAGCTGTCCCTGTAAAGGGAGGCGGCTGGGGTCGAGGGTGCTCACACACCACTTCTTATGCTCAGAAACAGAAGACAATCCTTGCTCTTGGCCTTAAATGGGGTGGGAGAAAGTGGATATCTCTACCTAACGGGCATTGTTATATATTAATTGCTGCATTTTAATTTATATTATTGAGAGATTATTGTATTTGATTTTATGTTTATTTGTATTTGAATTTTATGTTGTTCATCGCCCAGAGCCCTTCGGGGATTGGGCGGTATATAAGTTTGAAAAATAAATAAAATAAATAAATACAGGCCCATATAGATTCTGCTCCAGAAGGAAAAACAGCAGATAGCAAAAGATTCATCTGGGGGCAGGAAGAGAGCTCGCAGCCCTGCTGAGAGTTGGAAATCTTGCAGTAAGACTGCCGGTAATGAAAGAATGTCATAGGTTCATTTCCGGGCACTATTGAAAGTGCTCCTTTTGCTTTGATTCCTTGATGAGGTCCTAAGCCAGGGGTCTGCAACCTGCGGCTCTCCAGATGTTTATGGACTACAAATCCCATCAGCCCCTGCCAGCATGGCCAATTGGGGCTGATGGGAATTGTAGTCCATGAACATCTGGAGAGCTGCAGGTTGCTAAGCAGTTCAGGCAAGCTGAATTGACTGGTGTTTCATAAGAACCTATTCAACAACTGAGATCCTCTTCTGAGGTCCTCTGAAGAGAGATGAGCAAAGAGAACAGGGCCTTTTCTGCTCTGGCTCCTCATCCCTAGGACCCCGTCTACCAGGAACAAGCTTGGTTATAGCCCAGTACCAAACTCAAACTTTGCTATCTTCATTAAATGTTGTCCCTTCTGTCACTTGTGCATTCGGTCTGCTGCCAGCCCATCAGTATTACATTCAGATTTGTTGCTTTGCACATTTGCATTGATGCCACCTTCTGTTGCTTTGTCATTCTGTTTTCTGGGCTTCATTTTCTGGGCAAATATTTTGGAGAGCACGGAATACAAACACGTTCAATAAATATGGAACTCTGGCAGAAGGTTTCAGAAGAGGAAACCCTCAGACCCTGGAAGATAGATGTGCTAAGGGACCCTCCATGTTCAGGAACAGTGTATCTCAGAATACCCAAATGTCATGGACAGAAAACCTATGGTTTTCCTCCGCTTGGAAATCATAGAGTTGGAAGATACCCCCAAGGGCCATCAAGTCCAACCCCCTGCAATGCGGGAACACATAATCAAAGCACTCCTGACAGATGGCCATCCAGCCTCTCTTTAAAAACCTCCAAAGAAGGAGACTCCACCACACTCCGAGGTAGTGCATTCCACTGTCGAACAGCCCTTACTGTCAGGGTGTTTTTCCTGATGTTTAGGTGGAATCTCTTTTCCTTCACCTTGAACCCATCACTCCCGGTCCTAGTCTCAAAGGCTGCTCTGTTCCTATTTCTAGGCCTCTCAGACACCATCTGGCTGGCCAGCATTTGAAATAGCATGGTGGTCAACATGACATTTGGTCAGATCCAGCAGTTCTCCTCTTAAGGTTTTTAAGTGTGCCAGTGATGTTTGCATACACAGTTCTGATTCCAGAATCTGAGCTTGTGTCAAGATGCGTTTTAGATGCGAGGGCTGCTTCTATCAATGCACGAGGAAGGGAATGTGGCTGTATGGTTGATACTCTGCTTTGCAAGCAGAAGGCTTTGGGGTTCATCCCCTGGCCAGGCTGGGCTCTGTAGCTGCTGAGGTGCGTTCTTTCCCCAAGACAGTGCAAATCTCGTACCAGTCAGAGTAGGCAGGGTTGAACTCTGGAGTCAGAAGACAGCTTTGTATGGCCACTTGGGTTTGTGGCAAGCAGGGTACCTGTGGAATAATCCACTCCAGTGATGGCAAATCTTTTGAGCTCAGTGTGTAAAAAATTTGGAAAATGCCTCATTTGACTCTGCTGGTGTGTTAACCCCTCTTCACCCCCCAGAAAGAAAAACAATTCTTTACGTATTCATTTATTTTTGAAAAACCATCCGGTCATGTGCGGTGCTACGTGTTATGTAAAGAAACCTCAGAAATTACAAAAATGACTCAGCCAGGGACAATAGTTGTTGTTGGGTGTGGGCGAACTCTGGCGTGTCACCCAAAACATTAAGGCGTGTTGCCTTTAGCATGAGTCATAGGTTTGCCATCACTGAATTCCTCTTTGACAGAGGAAGAGAAAGGGCTCTCAAATTAACTTCAAGATCAGCGCAAAGGGAAGGCTGCAGTGTGGAGACCGGACTTGAAAACACACTTTACACCAAGCACAGGGTGTGGAGTTCAGCGTGAATTCCGAAACCTGTTGCAACCTCGCATTCACAGTGACCCACTGCCATCTTCTGGATGGTAGAAAATTTTCTTTATGGTCACCCTCTGCTTGTTTTTCAGGATGAATCTCATATATGCATTATCTTTAGTAAAATATCTTCTTCTTACACCCTGTGATTTAATGTGTAGTGCCTTGCCCTTTGACTCAGTGCCTGGAAGAAGAGAAGTTTGGATTTATACCCCACCTTTCTCTTCTGTAAGGAGAATCAAGGTAGCTTACAAACTCCTTTTCCCTTCCTCTCCCCACAACAGACACCTTGTGAGGTAGGTGAGGCTGAGAGTTCCGAGAGAACTGTGACTAGCCCAAGGCCACCCAACAGGAATGTAGGAGTGCGGAAACGCATCTGGTTCACCAGATAAGCCTCCACCATTCAGGTGCAGGAGTGGGGAATCAAACCTGGTTCTCCAGATTAGACTCCACCCGCTCTTAACCACTACACCCCCTTGAAGGTCAGGCTGCCCCAGCATAAGATAATGTTCCCGTCTCTCGCTCTATTGTAGAGACGGCATCTCTGCATTCCTCGCGGTTTTCTTGTCCTTTTCAGCTCTGCACCATCCATTGGCTACAAGTCAAATGGGTCAGGCAATCACTCCCAAAATGCTCCTGGAATGCTCCGGACCCTACCAACCAGGAAGGAGGGTGGGGAATCCAGGAAGCGAGAAACGAACTAGTCTTCTGATGGGCATGAGTGAGCTGGATCAGGACTCAGTGTGTGATTGGATCTATGTGTACGTGTCACAACGATGTCAAAATCTCTATATCGGATAGCCCCTATTGTTGGGCTCTGGCCAGTGCTGTGGACTTTCGGGGGATTCAGGTACTTCCTTTGATCAATCAATAAACTCTTTTTCTGGAATGAAGAGCTGGCACCTGCTTAGCTGATTCCTGCTACATTCCATGGAACGGGGAAGTTTGAGAGCAGAGGTGCTCTGGGAAATATAAGATGGGGGATGGTGGCGCTCTATTTTATTTTAAAAGTCCATAGCACTGAGATCCTTGGGCCATCAGGGTGGCCAAATACATTTCAGGGCCAAACAAATCATCCACGCGAGGGGAGCTGACTCCTAGGGCATCTTCCATGTCTTCCCCAACCACACCGCCCAGGAGCCAATACACGCAGAAGTGAAAACACAGATGACAGCCACCCACTGAGCCAGCATACTGGAAAACCAGAGGGTCCAGTTGAGGTTTGCATGTGTTTACAAAAGCAGAATTATGGGGTTTGTATGGTGGCATTCCGGCAGTTCCTTAGTGGAGGAGTCATCCTGTTTCCAAAGGGCAAGACAGTTTTCTTGGTATCAACCTATGCTTTCTCGATGCCTTTTGGAAGGAAGGAAAACAGAAGGCTGGCTGGAATCCCGTGGGAAGACAATTGGTGTGATCTTGCCCAATCTTGTGCAGCCCAGGCGAGGGGGCGGGGAGGAAGCCTTCGGGCCAGCACTATCGGCTACTCTTCCTGGTAAACCGGGGGTGGGAAAGGACAAAGAAGGCAGGAGAACAGACCCCACCTCGGTTGTAAGTTTGTTGCATAAAACCTTATTGCAGAATACTCTGCCAAGAATTTTCATTGCACTGTGCTGCAACTTTGTTTTGTGTTTTGCTCCCAATAAAAGGATCCCACCTGAGCAGGTGTGGTTAGTAGGTAGTGTCAAACTAGGCCCTGGAACAACCGAGCTTAAATCCCTCGTTTAACCATGGAAGTCCACCAGGTGATCTGTCACAATCTCTCTGTCTAACCTACCCTCGCAAGGTTGTTGTGGTGAGATGATAATGTGAAAATCCACTGGTCCCCAATCAGGAAGAAAATAAGAATATAATTTTTTTTAAATAAACATTATACACCCCTTACACCTTCTGATTTTGTGCATGTGTGAGAAAAAGTGAACATCCATGACACACAGACATCAGAGCCTAATCCCAAACCCATCTACTGAAGTTCAAAGAGGACCCAAAGCTCACTGCCACATTCACGAGCATAATCCTGCCATTTCAGCCCCTGAACTGCGCACACAATAACCCTCCTTTGTGAAGGGTGTTCAGGTACACAATTGAGATGTTCACCGAATTACATACAGCTCAGGTGAAAAAGCTCTCCCACAGGTGATGCTCAGTGAGGGAAGTCTATTACATCACAGAGGGAAGTCTGTTCCACCTCTGAAGATGCCAGCCACAGATGCAGGCAAAACGTTAGGAACAAGATCCACCAGACCACAGCCACACAGCCCGGAAAACCCACCACAACCAGTTGAATCCGGTCATAAAAGCCTTCGACAATACAAAGTTATTATCTATTTATTTATAATTTAAGAGAGTGAAGTTTTATAGCACAGTCTTTGTAAAATATATATATATAAACATATCGTAACCCTTTCAAGGAGGCATACACCAGATTGGCACAATCCCTGGTGTGGCAACGTCCCACAGTGGTCAAGGCCAACCCACAATTGCCCCCGGGAACCCTTCTGGTTCTTCAGCCTTGAAAGAGCCAGAGTTGATTGGCCTCACGCAGCTCTTGACAGACGACTCCCTCGCCTGGCCACATCTCACTGCCGTCCAGCTCCAGACCCCGGCCCGGAAGCGCCCTAGAGCTTGGGGAGGGAGCCTGCCGGGGCCAAGAGGATGCTGAAGACATAGAAAAGTCCCAAGAGCAGGTTGAGCTTGGCTGTCCTTTGGGGGATCTTGAAAAAGCTCTGGCTCCGGAACTGCCTCTCCAGGGAGAAGGCCATTGGCATGGTGAGCAGAGGCAGGGCCATGCTGATGGTGTAGCGGGTGGCGAGGACACAGAAGATCAGGTACGGCAGGAAGAGGAGGGTGTTGTAGAGGATGTAGGAGAGGGTGGGGCCGATGAGGATGGCCAGGGTGACAATGCCCGCCTGCTGGTCAGACTCCATGTCCCGCGTGTTGTTGCTGTGCAGGATGGCCATGGTGCTGAGGGCCAGCGGGACGGCGTAAAGGAGGGGTGAGATGGACAGGTAGCCCACCTGGATGGCATAGGCAAACATCACAGCCAGCGGCCCGAAGGTGATTAGGATCACCACGTCGCCCAGCGCCACGTACTTAAACCCAATTCCTGTAACGGAAGCAAATCAGATTAGTCCAGATTGGCGCTTTGGGGAAACCCCTCAACACGCTTAAGTTGAAGCATCACTCTACAATGAAGGACCTGCTCATCAGGGGGAGTCTTAAACCTGCAAGTTGAACTGTGTCCTGAACTGACAAAGCTGCTTTCTGCTGAGTCAGAACACCGGCCTGCCAAACTTGGTATTGTCTTCACTGACTGGCAACCGCTCTCCGGGATCTTAGGCAGAGAAACGGTCTTTTGAATCCACCCCAGAACAGTACTCCCCACCCCAAACCTCAGTTTTTCTCTTTGTTATAATTCAGAAAAATATTTGTGGTGCTGCAGTTCAGATTAGGACTGCAGAGACTTAGGACCCAGCCCCAAAGCTCACCGGGTGACTGCTGACCAGAAGAAACTTTTAATTAACATAGCTCACTGTGACAAGAAAATGGAGGAGGGGAAACTCACATAAGCCATGCTGATCTCTTTGAAGGAAGAGCAGGATAAAGAAGAAGAAGAAGAGTTTGGATTTATATCCCCCCTTTCTCTCCTGCAGGAGACTCAAAGGGGCTTACAATCTCCTTGCCCTTCCCCCCTCACAACAAACACCCTGTGAGGTAGGTGGGGCTGAGAGAGCTCCAAGAAGCTGTGACTAGCCCAAGGTCATCCAGCTGGCGTGTGTGGGAGTGTACAGGCTAATCTGAATTCCCCAGATAAGCCTCCACAGCTCAGGTGGCAGAGCTGGGAATCAAACCCGGTTCCTCCAGATTAGATACACAAGCTCTTAACCTCCTACGCCACTGCTGCTCCTTAAAAATGGATGGATAAATGTGCATAGCTTTCAGTCTCCCCCAGTTCCATAGCAGCATAAATTATGCACAGCATCTTAAGCAGCTTATAAAACCGTACCAATTTTATTAGGTTTTGTAAACTCGTACAAGTTGGAGAATCTTGACTGGCACATTGACACATCAACCTGCCTGCAGCCAGATCCAACCTTACCACCCCAACCTTCGCTGCTAGGTCCCCGGGTTTCCCACTGCCCACAACAAGGCAAGTGAGCCCTTACCTCCGGTATAAAGGAAAGAGCTAGAGAGCCCTCCAAAGTAGATGAGAGCCAGATGCTCCAACTTCAGGGTGGAGAGGCAGTACAGGCAGGCTGCTGAGATGCAGCCGAGGGTGTACAATAAGACGCCAAATCTGACAACATCTTGAGGCTCCAAGATCTGGTCCACCAGAGTCCGGTCATCACTCTTCTTGTGGTCAATGCCTTTGGAGAAGTCATAGTAGGTATTAACAAGGTTCCCAGCCCCATGGACAGCCAAGACAGTAACTGCACTGCCCACCAGGAGTCCAGGATCTAGTGTGCCCTGGGACCGATAGGCTAGGGCACTGCCAACAGCCACAGGCGTCAAGGAGGCGCTGAAACTCCAGGGTCGGAGGGCCAGGACGTAGGAAGCGCATTTGTGTTTCCAGGTTGACGAAGGGCCCTTCTCAGACCCAAGCAGCCCCACTCCCGGATCTTCTGCCTCGCTGTCTTGGAGGTTTTCCGTAATAATATTGATTTTTTCCACCTCCTCTTCTACTTCCATGGTTTAACTGTCTGATGCAAGGTCAGGTGTCAGAAGTGGCCCTGAAAAACAAGGAAGGGAAGTCTGTACTGTAGTCACATTCCTGCAGGGGAAAATCATCAAGACCCAACTGCAGTTGCTCCAAATCTTGGTGAAAGAGATCATGTTAGTGAAAATGGAAGCCTCTAGCGAGTCACATTACAGCCATAATCACACCACAGCTTGAGATAGCCACTGCCCGACAGAAGACACAACAGCAGCAGCCTCACTCCTTACAGATCGAGTCGTATCTTTACAGCACTATCAGAGGCACTCCTTTAAACAGACACACATGCAACGTGAATATGAGCTTTGCCTGTTGAACATCTGCCCATTGTTAAAAGCAGGGGAACCCAGTAAAGCGAAACTATCTGGATGTCACCCTCACCCTCAAAGGCAATGCAGCCCAAGATCCTAATTTGCAGCCTCCAGCCCCACTCGCAGCCCGTAGAAGAAGAGCTTGGATTTATACCCTGCTTTTCTCTCCTGTAAAGAGTATCAAAGGGACTTACAAACTCTTTTCCCCACAACAGACACCTTGTGAGGCTGAGAGAGTTCTGAGAGAACTGTGACCAGCCCAAGGTCACCCAGCAGGCTTCATGTACAGGAGCAGGAAATTGAACCCAGCCCTCCAGATAAGACTCCTCCACTGATGTGGAGGAGGAGTGGGGACTCAAACCCGGTTCTCCACATCAGAGTCCTCCTGCTCTTAACCACTAGACCCCGCTGCCTCTCTCCAGGGAAGAAACCCCTGGAAGGGGGCTGGCCCCGGAACAGGGGCTGCGGAAGGGCAGGGATCCTGCGAGGGGAGCCCCCATCCTCCCCGGGAAACTTCTCCCCGCTCACCTGTCCTCGCGCCTGCGCCATGCACGCTGCCCACGCCCGGCTGCTGGGTGACCAAGGTGGCTCGTCCCCGTCTGTCGACCGGCAGGAAACTCAGCCCAGCAGCGGATGGTTCCGCCCCTTCTTATGCAAGGCTGTCCTGCCGAGGGACGTGTGTCAGCAGGCAGTCCCAGGGCAGGTTGACTCAGAGGGAGGCCTTGCTACGTTGCATGCACCTGAAGGGCCCGGGAGCGAAAGCCTTCCAGCGCAGCCCTGTGCAACTTCCCCCAGGAGTGAGCGTTGGGATAGAAAGAAGTGGCACCATCTGGGCCATGTGCATGTTGTGGTTTAGTCGCCCTCCCTTCCGAGTGGCTTTTAATTTTGCAAATTTGGTTGTGCGTGCAACTGAGAGCTCCCTCCCTCTGCAAAACTGTGCCAGACTGGAGGCTTTTTGTGCACAGGCAGTAGGCAGCACTGGACGAAATTAGCCACAAAAGTCCTTGGAGAAATGATTAGGGGCAGCGCCGGTGTGTAGTTTGCTGTAAGTGGGGTCTCGTTGTGTAATTTAGCCTCGTTTAAGTGCCATGTAACCTCTATTGTTCAGTTTTTGCTTTGTCAATTTGGGATTGGTTCTACAACCCAAATCCCATTTCATTGTTCATTGAATTCCCCGTCTTGTAGATTGTACGGACTCACTTTGGTGGATTCTGCACAGCATCTTTATAGCGGGTTGCATTCTTATAGTTAGGCACTTGGTTATAACTCTTGGCTCAAAGCAGAGAAACAAAGTAAGTTGCAGTGATCTGAAATGAGCATGCGAACAGTGGTATGGCATAGGTCTGTTTCAAAGATGTCGAATATCCTTTGTAGGAAGTATATTTGGGGTGTTTAGGTTTGGGGTGTTAGGTTTGGGGTGTTAACTTACTTTAGGGTGTTAGGTTTGGGGTGTTAACTTACTTTAGGTTAAGTAAGTATGGGGTGTTAAGTAAGTATGGGGTGTTTAAGTTCAGGCATGATAACCTTTAGCTATGGTGACAGTTGTCAATTGTGACCATAAAGTGTGTATGTTGTACAATATGCCATTGCCAGCACTGTGATTGTGACTCTCATGTTCCACCATCACTTATGGCTGTGATGTGACTCCTAGAGGTTTCCATTTTCACTAATGTGATCTTTACCACCAGGATCTGGAGCAACTGCAGTTGGGTCTCGATGATTTTCCCCTGCAGGAATGTGACTACAGTACAGACTTCCCATCCTTGTTTTTTAGGGCCACTTCTGACACCTGACCTTGCATCAGCCAGTTAAACCATGGAAGTAGAAGAGGAGGTTCTTATAGCCACTTCTGCCTGCAGTACTGATCAGATCCCTCCCTAAAGCCGTAGCAATTCGAATCCTATAAAAATGTTTGGGGTAAAACAAGTAACTCTAAAGGGCGTCTCTTCCCGTGATTACACTTCTGTGTCTTTGGGAGACCGAAGGGTGCACCAGGGACCCTTTTCAGCGTCGCACCCCCAACCATCGAGATGCCAGGAGCTCAACGGCACCACTCCATAGATCAAAAATTACCTCTTCCGCCCATGTGCGTGCATCCCCTTATGGCTTCAAGGAGGGGCGGATGATGAGCCCCACTTCCCTTTTCCGTCCCGTTTCCTCGTCGCCGGCGCCAATCTGCAAATCTACGTCTCCCGATTGGCCGACACCTCGGGAGGACGACTAACCTCTCCGTCATCATTATCGTCCCGCCTCCAGCGCGGTTTTATTGGTCACCGCCTTGTCCTTCGAGCAGATCCTGGCCGGTGATTGGGCGGTTGGCTGCACGGTGTGCCGTGTTGACAGGCGAGAGGAAGAGGCGGGGGAAAGGACGGGAGAGAAGCGAGAGCTGCGGCGAGCGGAGGCGGGGGATGAGTTAGGCGGCAGGAGCCGGTGGAAGGAGGGGCGGTGGGGGAGGCGCTCGGTGAGTGGGGGGCAGGGGGGTCCTGGGTGTTGTTCCTGCCTCTTTCTCCCCTCCCCCACTCCAGTTTATCTCAAGATTTGGATCCCTCCTCTCTGTGGTGGTTATTGTTATTATTGTTATTGTTATTACTATTATTATTATTGCCCTGATAACGGGGCGGGGCGTTATTCTCGCCCGCCGTTACCGTCAGTTGCAAATGCAAAGCTTTTGCACATGCGCAAGATCATGGGTACTGAGAGGCGCCATGCGACTAAGGTTGTCAATTTCCAGGTCGGGCCTGGAGATCTCTGGTGATGCAGCTTGATGGAGAAGATGGCTGTTCTGGGGGATGACCTCTATGGCACTGTGCCCAGCTGGTGATCCTCCCCAAATTCCTCCCTCCCCAGGCTCCCCCCACCCCCCGCAAATCTCCAGGAATTTCCCCACCCTGAACTGGCAACCCTACACTGCACTCTGCAGAGGGCCCTCCCCTTCCCAAGCCACGCCCTCCCTAGGCTCCGCCCCCATGTCTCCAGGAATTTCCCAACCTGAAATTGGCAATTCAAGCTGTGCCTTATAAGAACTGGCCGGTCCCTGCATGCATGGCTGACAAAATACTGGAGGCAGCAGTGGGGACTCTAATATGTTTCTACTCTGCATTTTCTCATTTTGTTTTATGATGTTCCCCTGTGAAGACTGGAACTTCTGGTAGGGGACTTCAGTACAAGAAAACCTGATCTTTGCAATGCAAACTTCTGGTCCGATCAAATCTTTCAGGATATAAATGTTTGTGAGTCGAAGCTCGTTTTATCAGATGATTCGTCATTTAAAATATTGCCTCCCAAAACTCTTTTCATTTTAAATGGTTTTGTGGATTTAACAAGTAGAAATGCAGCCGCTGCCCCCCCCCCCCACTTCAAACATTGATGAGAACTGAACATGCTCCAGGAGGCAATTTGCGTTAATACATCTGAAAGAAAAAAAGGGAGGGGGATCAGCCTTCTCAGCCCCTCCCCACAGAAGCCCAGGATGGAAGAATTGGGGGGAAGGTTGGATTTTCCAAATGTTCCCCCACCACAACTGTGGCTCTTTGTGGGCTGCCATGGCAGGGGATATAAACTTTGCTTCTGAAAGCAGCTGTTCGAATTAATGCAAATTGGAACCAGTCTCAGATATGAGGGAATAAGGTTGTCCACCTCCAGTTGGGGTCAGAATTAAAATTGATGTCCAGTTTATAGAGATCAGTTTCCCTGGAGAAAATGACTGTTTTGGAGGGTGGGCTTTATGGCATTGCATCCCACTGAGGTCCCTTCCCAAATGTCACCTCCAAAATCTCCAGGAATTTCCCAACCCAGAGTTGACGACCTTAAGATTTAAGGTTTTTAAAGAGAGGCTGGATGACTGTCTGTCAGGAGTGCTTTGAACATGTGTTCCTGCATTGCAGGAGGTTGGACTTGATGGCCCTTGGGATCTCTTCCAACTATGATTCTGAGAACCCTTCTGCAACTCCTCTTGGTTTTCCTCTCAGATCTCACTAACAAACTCCCATACTTACTCACTGGCCCTATTTAAACATTAAGAAGCAATTCTTTAAGGGTTACTCAGTAAACCCCACAAGTATGCAAAACATACATTGTTTACTTCAACTGTACTTAGTGAAACAGTTACAGAAGTATATGGATGGTAAATATAATGCATTTAATAATGCATTTTGATAATGATAGTAATTGTTCATTCTTATTACAATAATGAATTTTGTGGTTCGTAGCATGTGTTCTCTTTTTTATTATAATTGTAATGTATTGTATAATAACCATTACAATTTCATGGTTGCTGTAATTGCATCAGCGTAACATTAGAATAATTAGCACATTCTTTAGAAAGGTTATAATAGCACTATAATTACATCATGTTAGCTAATATCAGATTATAATATCAATATACGAGAAGAATAGCATTATATATGAATATTATCAGAAAAATGTATTGTACTATGTAGCATAATGGGAGGGACAGAAGGCGGCACAGTATAGGCTGATCTTGTCACACCTCGGAAGCTAAGCGTGGTCAGTCCTTAGAGGGGAGATCTCTGAAAAAGACTTTGCAGAGGAAGGCAATGGCAAACCACCTCACCTCCCTTGAAAGCCCCTTGTTGGGGTCAAGTCGGCTGGAATGTGACAGCAGTTTACGCGCATATAGTGTAATGGGTCGTACCCTACTCCTCAGCTGATGGACGCAGGGCCTTTCTCCATCCCAGTGAGCCTTCTGCCAGTATAAATGGTTCTTCCTCTGGAAATAATACGTAGAGTTTTGTGTAAAGCATTTTTAAGTCCCCTTTCCACCCAGCTTAGGGGTTTCAAAGAAAGAAAAATATTAAAATAAGCTTTAAAATGTCTTCATCATTCTTCTTTAGGCTGACCCTGCACTGAACAGTGAGTTGGACCAGATGACCCCTATGGTCCCTTCCAACTCTATGAATCTATGATACTCCCAGATTCCTCCTATACTAAATTGTTATTGATGTTACACAGTGTTATGGTTTGTCTAATTCAGGGGTAGGGAACCTGCGGCTCTCCAGATGTTCAGGAACTACAATTCCCATCAGCCTCTGTCAGCATGGCCAATTGGCCATGCTGGTAGGGGCTGATGGGAATTGTAGTTCCTGAACATCTGGAGAGCCGCAGGTTCCCCACCTCTGGTCTAATTCATAATGTTGTCCTATGTAATCTTGCTGTCTTGTTTCATTATTTCTTGTTAATAATATTAAATGAGAATAATATAACAAGTTAATGAGTTCTCAGTGCAATCCACTTCAGTTTTAACTCAGATGAAGCCAGTCTGTTCAGACTTAACTAATTCTGCTCTGTAAATATAGTGACAGGAAGGGATAACCCATAAATAAGTTACTGACATTATTAACAAGAAATTATATTTTATTCAGTGGGGCTTATTCCGAGGAAAGTGTTCTTAGGATTGCAGCCTTAGTTTTTTATTACTGTTGCTAACATTGATATAATTTGCTACAGTAAGTAAAGTTATATCTTGTTTTCAATAATAATAACAAGAAATTACTAGTGACAAATTTCTATTAAAAATCTTCCATGTTCTTGGCTCTGACCCAAGAGCTCATTGAATGAGCAAAGTTGAGCTGCAGCCTCCCTTCGACTCTTGGTGATATTTTTTTTTCTGCCACAGAAGGTCAAGGGGGCTTGATGCCCTGTGCTCTGACTTGCCGCCACCATGTCGGGGACCGTCACTATCCTCCAGCAGTTTGCCGGCGGCCTCAAGAGCCGCAACGAAGAGACCAGAGCAAAAGCCGCCAAAGATTTGCAGCATTATGTCACCATGGAACTCCGCGAGGTGAGTTGCACAAGGGGAGAGAGAGCAGGAAGATGCCTTCTTAGCTACAGCCTGGGGCTCAAAGTTGCGGATCTATTGCATTGCTTTCCCCCTCTCCCTTCCTTCCCCCTCCTGCCCAGCTGTAACTCAGCTGATGAACACAGAAAACAGGGAACTTATACACCTGCTGGGTCACCTGCTGGGTCCACTAGAGCTGTTCATTTTAAGATTTAAAAAAAAATTACTACCTGCTGTGTCTGCATCTGCTGTCTTTTATCTAAACTTTTACATTTTCAAAAGATGTGCAGTTTTGGTGCTGGGGATGTTACAATTTCGATGCAGTTGTTTTTCTTAATTTTATGTTGGGAAAATAACAAATATTATTTTTAAAAAGATGAATGTGCAGAATGTTAAAATGTTAGAAACAAAACCTTTGCAAATTTCCTTCACTTAGACAAATAAGTAAAAGAGAACTCTTCCAGTCTGGATTGTGTTCTTCTATTACTTTGTCCCCTTATAATCTAGGATAGCCTTGGCCAGGGGAAAGCTACCAATTGAGTTGACTTATTTTTCTCCCTCTCCTACAAAGATGAGTCAAGAGGAATCCACTCGTTTCTATGACCAGCTAAACCATCACATCTTTGAGCTGGTCTCCAGTTCGGATGCAAATGAGAGGAAAGGAGGCATTTTAGCCATAGGTGAGTCTGTGTATGTTCAACTAAAGGAAATTGGGTGCCTTTTAGTGAGAAATTGCCTCAGTAACGCACAGATGTGTTGGTTACACACTTTATACATTGCTGTTCTTTTTTGTAAATGCCCATTATGAAACAAATAAAAATAGCAGCCCAGAAACGGACCCATGGATGCCAGTCAGAGGTGGGATCCAACCAGTTCTCACCACTTCTCTAGAAGTGGTTACTAATTTTTTCTGAGTGCGGAGAAGGGGTTACTAAAGCAACCTCCCTGCCCAATAGGGACTGGAGGTGTGTGTGTGCGGCGGTGCCACTGTTTGAATCTCACCACCATCGGAACCAGTTATTAAAATTTTGGGATCCCACCACTGATGCCACTATGACCACAGACTCCTTTCCTGGTGACTGCCGAATGTCCTTAGAAAGTAGGCAAGGCTCAACATAGCTTCTGATTGACTATTGAAGATTTGATTGTCTGTGCAGATTTTTAAAATCAGTATTGCTTTGAAATTGTTTCTGTGAGTCTAGTGCTGTTGAAAGATTCTGGTTTGATATCTCTGGGCACTGATAGCCTCTTCATCTGTGATGCAGGTACAACCTGGGAAGAGGCCACGTGAGCTTCTGCCACATGGTCCCCTCCATTGCTGATGTGCCTCAGTCTTTGATCTGCAAGGGAGAAGAGGGTGGGACAGGTTTGAAGGCTACATGGGCCATTTCCATAGAGATGACTGAGACAGGTAGGGGAAGGTAGTTGGTGCCGGTGGTGACTGAAGTTCTGCTGCAGAGTGGGATCTACAGAGCGGTCTTCACTTTGATTGCTATTTTTATGGTGGTTTGTGATACAGGGAGAATTAGTGAGAATCTGTTTACACCAGTGGATTGTGGGAATATCATTGGTCGTCCTGCACCATCTTGCTCCCCGACAACTCTGCCCCCTTTAAAAATCCGCACGACACTTTCTGTTTCCTAGCAAGCCTCATCGGCGTGGAGGGAGGCAATGCCACTCGCATAGGCAGGTTTGCCAACTATTTGAGGAACCTGCTCCCCTCCAATGATCCTGTTGTCATGGAGATGGCCTCGAAGGCCATTGGGCGCCTAGCCATGGCAGGAGACACATTCACGGCGGAATATGTGGAGTTTGAAGTCAAGCGGGCTCTGGAGTGGCTGGGAGCTGACAGGAACGAAGGCCGGAGGCATGCAGCGGTAAGGGCCCTTCCTTCAGCTCGATGGGGTGGGGATTGTTGTATGAAAACTTATTGCTGTATGAAATATTATGTCAATGCTCATTATTAACTACGAACTGTTATTGGTTTGTTAACTTGATGTATAATGAATAAGTCCTTATTGAATTGTTGTCTTATGTGGGGCCTGTGCAATTGATATTATTATTACTGCTTACTTTTGTTGTATTACCATGTATTGTTGATGTATTATGATGTGCACCGCCCTGAGCCCTTCGGGGGAGGGCGGTATGCAAATTAAATATCAAAATCAAAATTGTATGTGGGAAGGAAAGAAACAAGGAAGCACAAGAGCTGGCATCTGCAGTTCAGTAGTTGCTATAGACCAGTGGTGGCAAACCTTTGGCACTAGAGATGTTATGGACTACAATTCCCATCAGCCTCTGCCAGCATGGCACTTCCTATGTCTGCCCAGCCTTCTTTTTCACTCCCTTTATTGTCTTGTTGCCTTTAATATCACTTGTAAATCTTCCGGGTGTCTGCGGGGCAGCGTGGTGTATGCAATTCGAAGAACCATTGGTAAGCCTCTGACATTCTTTCATTCCCTCCCCCCGGTTTTTTCCTCAGGTCTTGGTCTTGCGGGAGCTGGCCATCAGCGTCCCCACCTTCTTCTTCCAGCAAGTGCAGCCGTTCTTTGACAACATCTTTGTTGCCGTGTGGGATCCGAAGCAGGCCATTCGCGAGGGAGCGGTTTCCGCCTTACGGGCCTGCCTCATCCTCACCACCCAGCGGGAGTCAAAAGAGATGCAGAAGCCGCAGTGGTACCGGGTAAAGGGAGAGCCTTTGGCAGGAGCTCCTCTCCGCTTTTTTGAAATTTCCCAGGATCGTGGGTTACCTGCAGTTTAGCCCACTAGGTCAGGATGTTTTGGTCATCAGAATAGACCAGACTTTCTCATCCACCCTTGAAAGATGGTGTCTGTCTATTTTAGCAATGCCCAGTAACATCTTGGAGACCAGTGAGATTTTCAGGCTATAAATTTTTGAGAGTCAGCACTTGTGAAAAAATACTTTTCAAGAGCTGAGACTTTTGAAAGCTTATTCCCTGAAGATTGTATCGATCTCTAATGGGCTACTGGACACAAATCCAGCTGTTCTACTGCAGACCAAGATGGCTGCCCTCTGAACCACTCCTATAGAAGTTTATCTGGAATCAAGTACCACTAAATTCAGTGGGATTCAGTTCACAAATGAATGTCTGTAGGATTGCAGCCTAGGTGTAGGATGGCCCCTTCTATCAAGGACTTCCTTTTTTCCTTTCAAATCTCTGGAAGTTTGAGCTGGCCTACTAATGAGGGATGAGAAAGGGGAATCAGTTTTTTCCTTAAAGGGGTAGATACTATTTTTTCTCTGAGGGAGGAAAAAAAGGGAGGTGACTCCAGTCCCCCAAACTTTTTGATCCTCTGGTTGTTGTTGAGCCTGGTGGTGTCTCTGCCCAATAATAAGGGCTCTTGTTCTAGAAGCACGCCCCAATGACAATCAACTGGACAGCTCACTGGAGACCCAGAAACTGTTCAGGCCCAGCAGAGCTGTAAGAAACTGGAACTGTAGAGACGATGATGTTCATATTTGTATGTCTGCATTCCTAAATGTTATCATTATTAACGGTGAATAATGTTCATCCAGCAAACGTACGAGGAAGCTGAGAAGGGTTTTGACGAGTCTGTGGCCAAAGAGAAAGGCATGAATCGGGACGACCGAATCCACGGTGCCTTACTGATCCTTAATGAACTAGTGAGAATCAGCAGCATGGAGGGAGAGGTGAGTTCACAGCGGAGGTGGCGGTCGGCATCTGGTCCCACCAACAGGCTCACGGTGGCAGCCATTCTGCCCCTGAGAGCACAAAACGGGGTACATCTTTAGAATGTGTTCATGGTGGAACAGAAGTGTTTGTCAGTTGCTGCTGACCCTGTTGGCTGATATGGTGGTGGCACCTCCATGCTCTGAAGAAGTGTTTCTGTGAATACCAGACACTGCTAGAAAGGTGTCTCTTGTGTAATCCCTGAGTGGGCTTCCTGAAAGCACGCAACTGTCCCCTGTTTGGCAACATGGTGCTGGGCTAGCTGGCCATTAGCCTGATCCACCTGGACTTTTCTTATGGATCTCATGTGTACAGGAAACTTGCTGCCCCGTTGATTCTTCTTGGAGCCACCTCTTCTCAGCATCCTCCGTCGTCTTTTTTTTTTGTTTGCAGCGCCTAAGGGAAGAGATGGAGGAGATCACGCAGCAGCAGCTGGTGCACGACAAATACTGCAAAGACCTGCTGGGCTTTGGGACCAAACCTCGCCACATCACTCCCTTTGCCAGCTTCCAGTCGGTCCAGCCCCAGCAGTCGAACGCATTGATGGGGCTGCTGGGGTACAGCCCCCATCAGGGAATTGTGGGCTTCGGTGCATCACCCATCCCAGCTAAGACCACCTTGGTAGAGAGCCGGTGCTGCAGAGAACTAATGGAAGAGAAGTTTGACCAGGTGAATCTGCAGGCCTTCCTTTTTTTAATTTCTTTCCTTTCTGCAGCAGTTAGGCACGCTTGAAAAACTTCTTCTTCGTTGGTGCTAGTGAGAACCATTGCCAGAAGTCCTTAAAACACAGCCCTTCTGTTTTTCAGGTGTGCTATTGGGTTCTGAAGTGCCGAAGCAGCAAGAACTCTCTGATCCAAATGACAGTCCTCAGCTTGCTGCCACGGCTAGCAGCTTTCCGACCTTCTGCTTTCACAGGTACAAAGTTGCCCAGTGAAGCTGGGGTCAGAGAAGTGATGATCCAGTCGGGGTCAGGGTGGGGGAGCACTGTGCCAGCTGTTATTTCTGTTGTGTAGCGGGCATAAAAAAACATAAAAGGGCATATTCTTGCTCCAGAGATTGGTCTGTGCCAAGTGGGATAAATATGTCCTCCTGCTAACCACAGTGTCACTTTTACAGGCAGAAGCCCCAGGGTCTGTGATTATTTTCAGTTCAGGAAGCAGAATCTCTCACTTCCTCTCTTAGCTAGAACAGGTTTCCCTCTGCTGGCTGGCAAAGATTGGCTGTGGATACTTCCCATCATCTTAAAGGGCTTTTCTCTACTACAGCCTGAAGATCAGACTTTGAGGCAGGTTTAGTCATCTCTTTGTTTTTGACATGAAGGACTGAAATCTCCCTTGCTTGTGCTGTTTTTCTTCTGTCGCCTGTTAGCTGACCACTACCTTCCCGACACCATGAACCACGTCTTGAGCTGTGTGAAGAAAGAAAAGGAACGCACTGCAGCTTTCCAGGCGCTGGGCTTGCTGTCTGTGGCCGTGCGCTCAGAGTTTCAGGTTTATCTGCCTAAGGTCTTAGAAATCATCAAGGCTGCCCTCCCACCGAAGGACTTTGCCCACAAGTGAGTGTCTGCAAAAATCTGGAGGCGGCCCTCACTTATTCACAGCATTGCACCTGATCCCAGAGGGATAGCCCATATAGTCCACCTTCCACATTTTACTACTTCTTTTTAAAAAAATGAAGGGCACAAGCTGATGCAGTGCCCTGTGCCCATAGATGTCCCAATGCAAGCAAAAAAGCCTTAAAGTCATCTCCTAAAATACATCTTCTCCCTCATCTATTTTTTTAAAAGATCCAGTTTGGTGAATATGGAAAACTCAGATGCTTGTAAAAGGCATTGCACAGTTTTTGTGTTTGAATTTTGCAGCCTTATTACTGGAGGATCCCCTCCCCTCCCAAATCTAGTGGTTGGACCTGAGATTTTCTGCATGCAAACATGTCCTCTTAACTGAACTTTGATCCCTCTCCTTTGCTCTTTGTGGGTATAGAATGAGCACCTGAATGTAAATTGGGCTGGGAGATTCTGGTTGGTTCTTAGCAACCGTATCTCCTCGGGGAGCCTTTGCCTTGAGAAGCAAAGAAGACCAGGGGGGTGTTATGCAAAATGTAACTTTCTCCTCAAGTAGAACTGTAATTCTGATGCATCTTGGCAGGAGGCAGAAGTCCGTACAGGTGGATGCCACCGTCTTCACCTGCATCAGCATGCTTGCTCGCGCCATGGGGCCCTCGATCCAGCAAGATATCAAAGAGCTTCTGGAACCCATGCTGGCCGTGGGGCTGAGGTAGGACTCTCAGTTCCCTCCGTCAGCCACTGTGTGGTGCTCTGGGCTCTGCAGTTCCTTCCTAATTGAGCACTAAAGTATGGTTTGCAGCAAATCTTAGAGCAGCTCATATTTCCAACAAAGCTTCTGTGCGCCTCTCCGTGTATAAAGTGGCAACATGTCTGTAGACTTAGTAAGCATATTCCAGGATGCCATGATTGGCTGCCAGATCCTTGGTGTGTGCGCATAGTGGTTGAAAGCATCTTGTGTAGATGTTGACAGTATTTGCTGCATGCCAATATGGGAAACACGCCAATTAAAAACAAACAAACAATAGTGTATGATCTCTGAGAGCCATAAGGAGCTTGCAAGCAGACTTTTCGGGCTTCTGTGCTCGGGAGATTTGCTCCCATTACAAGAAGCGCAGCACCGGAGCGTTTTGAAGAGCCTGTCAGCCAACTTCAGTGCTCGATGTGTCTGTTGTAGGCCGTGAGGGATACGAAAATAATTCGTTCAGCTCTCTGTGTGACTCATCCTTCATTCAGACCATGATGCACTGCAAGCAGAGGTTAGGACTGAGTGACATGCTCCATTTTAAAGGTGTCTGCTCAGGCAATTCAAGCAAGAAAGCTAAACTGCACCTGGTACGGGGGAGTGTGCCAAGAACCCTTCTCCCCCACCAAGTGACCAACACAGACTCCCTTTGAGCTGGGGGAGGAGGAAGGGCAGGGACAGAATTTTCATCTTAAATTATGGCAGAGTCTGAGATCCTGAGAAAGGCTGGGAAATCTCTGACCCATAAGCCCCAACTGAGACTACCAGTGAGCCAGTTTCAAACACCTGGTCAAACGAAACATTTGAGCATCTGTTCCAACTGTTCTTTGCCATCCATGTGGGTTAGTTACCATCTGAGCACATCTGCCAGGTTCAAGAGGCAGGGTTATTAGTGCTGAGGGAGCGACGTTTTGAGGAGTAAAAGTATCAGCTTCCCGTGCTGGTATTTGAAGAATTTATGAAATTCCACGTGAATTCCTCAGAAGGTCTGTTTGGCTATCCTCAGTGCTTGAAATACCTTCTGTGAGGGAAATGCCTAAGCACGCCAGTGAATATTTTTCCCAGTCGCCACTGAGAGGAGACTTGGAGAGGGGAGTTCATGGAATCAGTTGGAGAGTTGGAAAGGGGGCATACAGGCCATGTAGTCCAACCCCCTGCTCGATTCTTCACCTTTGACCTCCTCTGTACTTTTTCAGCTTAGTTTGGCCACTAAGGTGGGACTTTTACGGCCAAGTGCTGGGTCTGAACTATTCTCTTGCCTTGAAACACAGGAAGGTTCAAAGGATTCGTATGACTTCTTAGAATTAGGCTTTTATTCTATGAGGGTGAGAAAGAAGTCTTAAGGATGCTCCCAGTAACTTTGGTCCTGTTTAAACCTTAGAGCGGGGGGCCCTCAGCATTCAGGCCATGGGCACCATCGCCCCCCACGAACCCTTTTATTGGTGCCTGCCAAGTGTTTTCAGAAAGTGGGTGTGGCCAGGTGAGCCTTCTGTACAGGAAGACTTCTGATTGGCCACTGGAGTTTGGATTGGCTGTGCAGATTTTTTAAAAAATGTTGCTTTGGCAGCACAGTGTGTGACTGGAGGGAATCAGCAGCCATTTTGTGGCTGGCTCAGCCTCCCGAAGGCAGCAGCCATTTTGCAGCTGCACCCACCATGCTGTGCCTGAATTCGAAAGGTGCCTGTCCTTGCTGTGTTGGCCAACCTGTGACCGGACTTGTACCCTCTTCATATTGCCACTTCGTTGGTCAACGTCACATCATGCTCCCTCTTCTTGCCCCTCCGCCTAAAAAACTGGCATGTCAGAGGGAGAGGTTGTAGCCAGAGGCGTAGCTCCAAGGGGGTAGGGGTGGGGGTGCACCGGGCGCACGCCCCTGTGGGGATGTGGCGAGGGCGGGGCAGGAGTGGAGGATGCACCGGGCGTTTTTCCCCCTTGCTACGCCTCTGTTTGTAGCCTAGCCTTCTGCTTACTGCTCTAAATTTCTGCATGTAGGGATTTTGTGTGCATGAAGGAGCACATGCACACACCACGCGTATACAGTTCTCCCACCCACCCACAGTCTGAAATGGTGCAGTCCAGACACTGGTGGATCGCCACTGAGGATTGGTAGGTGCCCAGAGATGATGCTGTCTGCCTGTGTCTTGCCCTCAGCCCCGCTTTGACGGCCGTGCTGTACGACTTGAGTCGCCAGATCCCACAGCTGAAGAAGGAAATCCAGGACGGGCTGCTGAAGATGCTGTCGCTCGTGCTCATGCACAAGCCCCTCCGCCACCCGGGCATGCCCAAGGGCCTGGCCCACCAGCTGGCGTCTCCCAGCCTCACCAACATTCCCGAGGCCAGCGACGTGGGCAGCATCACGCTTGCGCTCCGCACTCTGGGCAGCTTTGAATTTGAAGGTGAGGGATCCTGGGGGCACGGGGCAGAGGAGGATCATGGGCTGAGGCCTGGAGAAGGAGAGTGGAGGTGTGGCGGTGAATTACCTTCCAGAGCCCTCCGGGGGTGGGCGGTATAAAAGTCAAATAAATACTACTACTACTACTACTACTACTACTACTACTAATAATAATAATAATATCATCACTGGGTGCAGTGCCTAAAGACCATGAACGGCACTTAAAAACAATTGGCGCTGACAAAATCACCATGTCAGCTGCAAAAGGCCACCCTACTCGGCTCTGCACACATTATTCGTAGATACATCACACAGTCCTAGATGCTTGGGAAGTGTCCGACGTGTGATGTAATACAAAATCCAGCATATTGATCTTGTTTGCTGCGTATAACTGTTTTTGTATCAATATTATAATAATAATAATAATAATAATAATAATAATTATTATTATTATTATTATTATTATTATTATTATTATTATTATTATTATTATTATTATTATTATTAACAGCTAAATCAGGGATGTCCAACTCTGGCGCTTCAGATGTTCATAGACTACAATTCCCATCAGCCCCTGCTGGCATGGCCAATTGGAATTGTAGTCCATGAACATCTGAAGTGCCAGAGTTGGACACCTCTGAGCTAAATGCATGAGGGCATATGTGAAGCACCCTGTCAACCACTTCCTGGTTGTTTCTTTGCCCCTTCCCCTTTGTGTGTTCGGACATCCGTTATAGAGGCGTCCTCCCATGTTATAGTTTCAGAGGGCAGCCTTGTTGGTCTGCAACAGAACAGCTGAATTTGAGACTGGTGGCACCTTGAAGTCCATTATGAGCTTTGGGAGCTGTGGGCCTTGTAATCTTATACCCCACAAATTCTGCTGGTCTCTCAGGTTCTACTGGCGTGGAATCTGGCGCTCTCGTGTCATCTGCCTGAAGCTTCCCCTTAGTTCCCCTCACAGGCTGAAATCCTCACAAAACCCAATGTGGGAAAGAAGCAGATCTTTTTCAACCTCTGCGGAAGATGCGGGGCTGCCAGAAATAGCTTTGCAGAGCTAGTGCTGTCCTCAGTAGCTTGTCCCCAAATGAATTCCATCTGCATGTTTATTAAAGTCTCTTTTTTCAGCAGAAGATTTTGGGAAATTTGCCTGGGTTACATAAATGTAAAATGAAACATTGGGCTAATCCTGTTCTGCTCAGGAGGAGGCCCGGTTTCCAGCGTTCCTTATTTCTCTTGGGGGTTTTCGCAGAGCTTCTTCCCCTCTCCAGCAATAACAGGGTAGTCAGAGACTTAGTGGAGGGGGCTATTTATTTTATTTTCTTCACCAAATGTTTTTATCTCTCCTTTCTGCCCTCGCAAGGAGGTGAAGAATGGTCTTTGGAAACAGTTCGGTTTTAAGAATCCCAGAACCCAAACTTGTGAGAACGAGCTACAAGTTTTGTAATTTAAATTATACCGTTGCTCTTCAACCATATGGGCTCCCAAGGCAACGTACAGTTCAAATCAATAATACAATAGAAACTAATCAAAGGGAGGGAGGGGGCCTGCAAGACCCTCATGGAGCCTCTTTCTGATCTACTTGATGCTGCTGGTCTTTCTAGACCGCTCTAGATCTTGGTCTGCTTTGTTTAGAGGGATTTATTTTCCCCATCTTGAACTGATTTTTCAGCAGCACCCAAAGAATTAGCTGCTTCCATGCAAGTCTGCCTACTGCTTAAGAGATTCAGGGACTGTCTTCTCTGGGCCACCACTGTTGGATGCAAGGTGGATGAGGCAGGGAGGGGTGCCACAGCCAAGAAGGCACTGAGACACGGGACCAAACGTGCAGTCCTTTATGAGCCAGGAGAAAACATTTTTATTTTCCTGCGCTTGTGAAATGGTTGTCCCCATAGCCGAGATCCATTTTTGTTTTGTAGTGTAGGCTACATAACGTTTCACTGGATCTCTTTGCCCTTTTGTTTTTGATCTGTTGTTGGTTTTTAATTTAGTTGCTCTTCACTCTAAAGCTTTATTGTTCAAAGATGCGACTTGGAGATGATGATTTTTCTTAAATACAACGATTTTTGTCATGTGCTTATTTTTATATATTTTTGATGCTAACATTTTGTGGGTTTTTCAGTGTTTGTTGTTCACCTAAGCCAGCTTGGCCATGATATTGTGTGGTGAAGGCAAGATATCAATATTTCAAATAGGTTACTGACATGTTTTTGGTTTCACTTCTGAAGACATAAAATCCTTTCCTACAAAACTGGGAGTCTCTTTCCCTCTCCACCCTCTTTCTCTCTTTCAGGCCACTCACTGACCCAGTTCGTCCGGCACTGTGCTGACCACTTCCTCAACAGCGAGCACAAAGAGATCCGGATGGAGGCGGCACGCACGTGCTCGCGGTTGCTGACGCCGTCCATTCACCTGATCAGCGGGCACGCCCATGTGGTCAGCCAGACTGCTGTGCAGGTGGTGGCCGACGTCCTCAGCAAACTGTTAGTGGTGGGGATCACAGATCCAGGTGAGTGCAGACAGGGTGTGTGCAGGTGCACGTGTGAGGTGAGAGTGCTTGGAAGCTGCCTTATAACAAATCAGACTCTCAGCCTATCAAAATCAGTATTTCCAACACAGACTGGCTGCAGCTCTCCTGGGCTGCAGACAGAAGTCTTTCACATCTCCTTCCACATTTTCACTGGAGATACCGGGGCTTGAACCTGGGACCTTCTTCATGCCGAGCAGATGCTCTGCCACTTGAGCCGCAGCCCCTCTTGCTTTGCTAAGGCTTCGAGGGTGGTCATGAACCTGGAAGCTGTGCTTGCATGCCAGGTGCTGAAGAAAACCAGCACTGCATTGTCATCAGCCTTATGCCCATCTTGAATCCATCTAAGTCAGTGGTGGTAAACCTTTGGCACTCCAGATGTTATGGACTACAATTCCCATCAGCCCCTGCCAGCATGGCCAATTGGCCATGCTGGCAGGGGGTGATAAAATTATGAACTCCATAACATCTAAAGTACCAAAGGTTATACCACTGCGATAAAATTAATAGAGACACAGTATTGAGTGTAACAAATCTAGCATGTGATGCAGCAAGAAGATTTATTCTGTCCTCATTCAGAGACGAAGCTGGGCGTAATTCTTCTAGATCAGGATGTTACAGGGTGTTACATCTTAGTAGTTCTTCTGTGTTACTGCTTGAGGCTATTGGGTTGCATGAGTAGTTTCATTTAAGAAGAAGAAGAGTTTGGATTTATATTCACCCCCCTTCTCTCCTGTAAAGAGACTCAAAGGGGCTTACAATCTCCCTTCCCCCCCACAACAAACACCCTATTTATTAATTAATTAATTAAACAAACAAACAAACAAACAAACTTATAGGCCGCCTCATCCCCGAAGGGCTCGAGGCGGCTCCCAACATGGCTGTTCCAACAAACAGCAAATCAACAAATCAAATCAACAAATCAACAGCCTATAAAACTTAATCCCTTAAAAACCTATTCAGCAAATAGATTAAATAACTAAGTATTTTAAAACGAAAATTATTTAAAACAGGCACCCGAACCAAGGCCAAGGAAGTGGGGGAGAAAGGTAAGACCCCTCGCGATGTGTTATCAATGGATGGAAGCCCAACCAAAGATAAAAAGATGGAAACAGAGCAGCCTCAAGGATTGATTGGGGAGCGAGTAGGACCACGGCCGGCCTCTCCAAAAGCCCGGTGGAATAGCTCCGTCTTACAGGCCCTGCGGAACTCACCAAGGTCCCCCAGGGCCCAAACAGCTGGAGGTAGAGCATTCCACCAGGCAGGGGCCAGAGCCATAAAGGCTTTGGCCGGAGTGGGCTCCAACCCGTATCGTAATAGCCAGGGTAGAGGTCACCAGCAGTTCTACTTGCGTTGCCGTACTTAAGCTGACCTCTATGGGACGCATAAGGGGGTGAGATTGGGTGGGGCTGAAGAGACCTCCAAAAGAACTGCTGGCTAAGCTACAAGGTCACCCAGCTGGCATGTGTTGGAGTGCACAAGCTAATTAGTTTACTAGATAAGTCTCCACAGCTCAAGTGGCAGAGCGGGGAATCAAACCTGGTTCTCCCGATTAGAGTGCACCTGCTTTTAATCACTGCACCACACTTAAGTAAGTTCTTATATATTAAACCCCAGGGGGTTATGTGCATCATTTAGTGCTTACAAATAGCCACCATTTGGATGTGCTCTTTCCAGACCCCGACATCCGATACTGTGTGCTGGCTTCCCTGGACGAGCGGTTCGATGCACACCTGGCCCAGGCAGAGAATTTGCAGGCTCTCTTTGTAGCCCTGAACGATCAGGTGTTTGAAATCCGCGAACTGGCGATCTGCACCGTGGGCCGACTGAGCAGCATGAACCCAGCTTTCGTCATGCCATTTCTGCGCAAGATGCTGATTCAGGTAATGGAGGTGGGAGATGTGGGTGGGATGTTAAGAAACTGAACTCTTCAGCTATAGTAGAAAATAAACTGTGGGGGCGGGGGGGGAGAGAGATGAAGTTGGAGGAGAAGTTAAAAAAACGTAGTTTCACTGAGTACGGTTTTTGCCAGCAGAGCGCTTCTTTGCAGTCCATGAGGTTTGTTTAAGCCACAAAGGTGTCAAACTCGCGGCCCTCCAGATGTTATGGACTGCAGTTCCCATCATCCCCTGCCAGCATCATGGTTTGACACTTGTGGTTTAAGGGACTTCTGTGGTTTAAGGGACACCTGTGGTTTAAGGGACTTACCTTCCTCCTCAGAATAACCCCCCGCACAGGTCCCAAGAGGCACATTGAAGACAGTGTGTGTTTGATGTGCTGTGCGCTTGGTGTGGAAGATAAGTGTTCTTGGGCTTGTCTTTCGAACCAGATGCAAATTGGCGGTGTGATCTTTGATTCTAACCCTTCATTCCGTTTCCGCATCATGTACTTCATTGTGAAGGGTTATTGGTACATTGTTATTGAGATTGACTATTGTGTCCAATTGTGTGCTTCCCCCATTTGTCTATATTCAGGTGATAGGTTCAGGAGCTGTTTTCATTTTGTAGTTTACAATACTCTCCATTTTTGATATACCATCTTGGGCTGGGGTACTTCGTTCTTCTATAACTTTCTACCTTCCATTGTTCCTAAAAAACCGCGGTCTTGCACCCGTCCCTGGTGACATTTACCTTTCCCATTCAGATCCTGACTGAGCTGGAACACAGCGGCGTTGGCAGGATTAAGGAGCAGAGTGCCAGGATGCTGGGCCACTTGGTCTCTAACGCTCCACGGCTTATTCGGCCCTATATGGAGCCCATTCTCAAGGTAGGGCTTCTGGGCAGAGATCTGGAATTCACACACGGTTGCATCCAGCATCTCTATTATCTGGGAGGGTGTGGAAACACTGGCGGAATGGGCTGGCTGTAAACAGAGGGGCTTTCCCCCCCACTACCTTACTTGTTATGCCATCCAACAGGCATTGATAGTGAAACTGAAAGACCCTGATCCCGATCCAAACCCTGGGGTGATCAATAATGTCCTGGCTACCATAGGCGAGCTGGCACAGGTAAACAAGGCTCTTTGCGAGTTTGCTCATCAACCGTCGCCACCTTGTGGCAGTTCATGATGCTGCAGTGTTGACAATGCGCCCGGAACTCTTCTCTTTCCTCCATAACTGCCCCTGTGTTTTCCTTCAATAGGTGAGCGGGCTGGAGATGAGGAAGTGGGTGGACGAGCTCTTCATCATCATCATGGACATGCTGCAGGACTCCTCCTTGCTAGCTAAGAGGCAGGTGAGCTGTCAGTCTTTCTCTGCTCCTAGGAAATGGGCCTTCAAGCTTCAGGCCCGCTTGTGCTACTGTTTCCTGAGAGAGCTGCTCCGGGCTCTGAGATGCCTAGAGGAAGGGCCAGGTGGTCAGTGAACTCCTCGATCATTTCTGTACCTGCCAGCGTGGTGCAGTGGTTAAGAACACTCTAATCTGGAGAACCGGGTTTGATTCCCCTCTCTGCCACTGGAGCTGTGGAGGCTTATCTGGTGAACCAGATTAGCTTGTGCACTCCAATGCATGCCAGCTGGGTGACCTTGGGCTAGTCACAGTTCTTTGGAGGTCTCTCAGCCCCACCCACCTCACAGGGTGTTTGTTGTGACGGGGGGAAGGGAAAGGAATGTGTAAGCCCCTTTGAGTTTCCTTGCAGGAGAGAATGGGGGGGGGGATATAAATTCAAACTCTTCTTCTTCTACCTAACTGCAACCTCTCCCCTTTTTCTTTCTCGCTGTGAATCTCTTCCAGGTGGCCCTCTGGACACTGGGTCAGCTGGTGGCCAGTACTGGCTATGTGGTGGAACCCTACAGGAAATACCCAACTCTGTTGGAGGTGTTGCTGAACTTCCTGAAGACAGAGCAGAACCAGGGCACCCGGAGAGAGGTTCGAATTTTAAGGGTTTTTCTGTCGTCGCACACAGAGTTGCTTTCCTTGGCCCGTCAAAGTCAATACTTTTGGCCAATTGGCCATGCTGGCAGGGGCTGATGGGAATTGTAGTCCATGTACATCTGGAGAGCCGCGGGTTGCAGACCCCTGGCCTACTCAGACTGGCAACAGCTCTCCTGGGTCTCAGGCTGAGGCCTTTCCCCGCACCTGGTGTCTGCTCCTTTCAACTGGAGGTGCTGAGGACCGAACCGGAGACCTTCTGCATTCCAGTCAGATGTTCTGACCATTGAGCCAGGCCTCTTCTCAGGGTGGGGCTCTCACAGCTTGGCTTTTGGAACTAGGCTGCTTGGTGTTCTGCAAGGGAGGGGGGACTGGTGAAGGGTGGGGTTTGTTTTGCAAGTTAGCCCTGAACCAAGGAAATGGAATTAGCATTTCGGAGGCTTCTTCTAATTAAAAACAATGGATACGTGATATTGGATTCCCATGACTGAAATGCCACATGCATTGCTTGGACCTTGGGGAGAAGCAGGGACTGGGAAGAGGGCCACAGGTTGGGAAATATGCCGGAAAACTTGGTGCTGTTTTCCAAATCAAAACGTTTTATAAATAACTGAGTGAATCTAGCCTTTTAAATTTTGGACTTTAAAGATTCGTGCTTTCAAAAGTTTTTGCTTCATTTTGTTTCCTTTGGGTATTTCTGCTTGCCGGGAATGACAAGACAGAGAGAGGAGAATGGAAAGAGGGAAGGGTGTGTCTGGGAACGGATGGATAAAAATATTGGGGAGATACAGGAACTGTGGATCTGGTATCCCAAATTCCTCTGCTAAGATTCTCTTTGAGCGTTCCATAGATTAATTGGTTCACAGATTAGTTTCCAGTCTCCATGCAGCCCTACTGAGGTGCTGTTTTCTTGTGAGCTTTTGCTCCGTGTAATGGAGTTCCTCCTAAATGCCAGACTCCCTGTATTATCTTCTGTGCTCTTGGAGTTCCTGGCTTGACCTTGTTTTTAACAGCCTCGCCTTGTTTTGCACTGGTGAGGCTGCCTTCAAACTCTGCTCTGACTCTCCGCTTTTCTTCCCGCCAGGCAATCCGTGTGCTTGGTCTCTTGGGGGCCCTGGACCCCTACAAGCACAAAGTGAACATTGGCATGATAGACCAGTCACGGGATGCTTCGGCTGTCAGTCTGTCGGAGTCCAAATCCAGCCAAGATTCTTGTAAGTTGACTGGGCGAGGCCTGGTTATGGTTTAGCCTTCTTTCTGGGGAGTTTACCCTCGCAATTCAGGGGCTTCCCAAACAGTCATGCCAACATGTGCTTGTGAACAGGTGATTATGAGGTTTTTAAACTCCCCGACCAAACAGCAAATTTGCTTTAAGCTTTGTTTTGGAGAGCGGCTCCTCTGAGCCTTGGAGGGGATTTGTGAGGGTGGGCTGTCTAAGCTTAGAGTAGCGGAATGGCCAAGAGACTGAAGTGTGATCCAGAAGGACCCCAATTCGCATCTCAGCCTCGGCCAAGCCTTTCTCACTCAGCATGCGCTCTGGAGACAAGATGGGTAGTCCTTTGCAAGAATTACGTGAACTGCTTCAAGTGAGTATTAAGCGTGCTAGGCACAAGCTCCGTATCATTCTTACTGGCATTGTGACAGCAATCTTAGGCCCTGTCAGGAATTGTGGAAAAGACACACACACTACTTGGGGAGCAAAGAGGCTGGAGGGTGCAGGCAAGGAACCAAATGGAAGAAAATTATGTTATTTGCTTCATTTATACCCCACCTTTTTTCCCAGTGGGAACCCAAAGTGTCTTACATTAGTCCCTTCTCATCTAT
Organism: Sphaerodactylus townsendi; assembly: GCF_021028975.2. Taxonomy (NCBI): domain Eukaryota; kingdom Metazoa; phylum Chordata; class Lepidosauria; order Squamata; family Sphaerodactylidae; genus Sphaerodactylus; species Sphaerodactylus townsendi. The sequence goes on from NC_059440.1 coordinate 31,685,094, forward strand.
TTTATTCTCACAACAACCCTGCGAAGTAGGTTCAGATGAGAGTGTGCGACTGGCTCAAGATCACTTGCCACGTTTCCACGGCAGCGCAGGATTCAAACTTGTTCAACATCCTACCCACTCCACCACACTGGCAGAGTATACACACAGGGACACCCTCACTTTGTTCTTCTTTTTATGCATCTTAGCTAAGACATTTCTTCCCTGTGCTCTGGATCAAGATTCATAAGAGGTGGCTTGCAACCATTTACAACAATAAACTGGTGTCAAATGTTTAAAAAAGCAAAATCCAGCAGAATAAAATCTGCACCAAAGAATATCAAATATTTAAAAATCTGTGGGATAAATTTGTGACAACCCTGTTATAAAGCAGCAACTTTTTAAAAGGCAGAAGCCATAAAAGCAGAAAAAGCAAGAAATATAAAGCAGAGCAGAACAAAAGCAGAACAAAAACAAAGCCATGAAAACAACCAGAGTGAAAAATGTGAAGACAGGGCACAGGAAACTCAGAAGTCTTTGGCACCAGTAGTAGCCACAGGGAAGGAGTCCTAAAAACGAGATACCACAGCTCTTCCTGCTGCACACTAGCCTTATCTCTGAAAGGGGAGAGGGAGAACAGAACGGGGCTTCTGACAAACTGCCTGTTCCAGTATATTTTTCTTCCACCCTTCCTCCAGTGAACTCAGGGCAGAATTCACTGCTCTTCATTCCTTCGCCGTTTTTCCTTGCAACATCGTGTGAGGCAGGAAGTCAGAACGGAGATTTGTGCCCAGGTTCTGTTCTAGCACTGACCAGTGTACCGCACTGTCCCATTTCAGATCCTCACTGGATATGGGATCAGGTGGTGCCTCGCAGCGAAGGGTTCTCCACTTGAAACCCCTTCCACAAAAAGTTGCTTCATGGATGTATGAAGTAATGTATATTGCACACATAAAAATGGTTTGCCTATCTTCCTGTGGGATGATGGGCTGGTCCAAGAAATTCTTTGAGCAGCCTGGGTTTAAACAGTGCAGCAGCCTGTCCATCCAAAGAAACTGTAGCTGTGCTGGCAGGGGGTGAGTGCCCGTGAGCGCACTTAAGACACGTCTACTTGGTTTTCCTCATTTCCTGTCTCTTGCCTGTTTGCATAGCTGTTTCCTGGATCAGAAAGAAGTTGAAGGTGCTAAACGACTTGATGGAGTGTGTCTGGACAGCTGCAGGCCACATGGTTGCTTCCATCCCTTTAGTTTTCCCATGTGCAGAATTTATTTAAAATTATTAAGGATCTGGATTTTTGGGGGTGGAACTCAGTAAACCTGTATGGGAAGGTCGGATCCCCTGAAGTAAAACGTATGGAAGTCTGCGAAAAGAGGCACCTACCAGTTTTTGGAAGCGTCGTTCTTCCAAGGCTGAGCGGGCAGCCAGGATATGAGAACGCCCGAGCTGAAGGCGGGAAGGGAGCCAGCAGAAGTCAAGGGGATTATGGGCCTGTTCGGCTGTGTCTGTAACCAGTTCAGCTTGTAAGATTTGCTGAGGAACTAAAAAGCCTCTTAATACTGATTCTTAGAATGAATATTTATTGGGAAAAGAATGAGATGCATATTTATGCTCAGGCTGCGAAGTTCCGACAAGGAGCGGGGAGGATTTCTCCTGCACAGCTGCTTGGCTTTCTGAATGAGCTAGCGCAAGCGGAATAAATTTGGCAACACAATAAGAAGCGAAGAATGATTTATGCAACATTGACAGTTTGCTCCTTTGCATATCGGGTACATGTCACAGAATATGCATCACCTGCAGAACGTTTTCCTTCATTTTTAGTGCTGGTCTGAACTGTTAGTTTTACAAGGTTTTTTTCCTAATCCCACCATTCCTTTGAGGAGTTTGTTCGGCAGCAGACGTGGTTTTGTCCTCTTGTCTTCCCTACCCATTGTTCCCTTGTTCAGTAGTTTAGAACAGTAGCTTAGAACAAGAGTGTGATTGGCCCAAAGTCACTCAGCTTCATGCTGAAGGGGGGCTGTGCACTGTACCATGCCTGCTCTTCCTGGGAGGGGGCGAGGAGCAGCAGATGGACAAGACCACCACAATAGGTTAGCAGCCTTGCAGGGCATCCAGTGAACTGTAGAGGGCTTTGCCCCCATGTGTCCTGTGCCCTAGACTAGGTAGCCTCCAAAGCAGCTGTCTTCTGACTCGCTTGGCTCTTCAGATGCTGTCATTGGCAAGTGCCTGGCATGAGTAGGTCTGGATTAATACCCCCTCTTTCTCTCCCATAAGGAGACTCAAAGGGGCTTACAATCTCCTTTCCCTCCCCCCTCCCCCGACAACAAACACTTTGTGAGGTGAGTGGGGCTGAGAGAGCTCCAAAGAACTGCAACTTTCCCAAGGCCACCCAACTGGCATTTGTCAGAGTGCACAAGCTAATCTGGTTCACCAGATAAGCCTCCACAGCTCAAGTGGCAGAGCTGAGAATCAAATCCTGTTCTCCAGATTAGAGTGCACCTGCTCTTAACCACTACACCACGCTAGCACATTAACTCCCCCCCCCCCCGTGCTTTTTTCAGCTGATTACAGCACCAGTGAGATGCTAGTCAACATGGGAAACCTCCCGCTCGATGAGTTCTACCCGGCTGTCTCCATGGTGGCGCTTATGAGGATCTTCCGCGACCAGTCCCTGTCGCACCATCACACCATGGTGGTCCAAGCCATCACGTTCATTTTCAAGTCCCTGGGGCTCAAGTGTGTGCAGTTCCTTCCTCAGGTCATGCCCACCTTCCTCAATGTCATTCGGGTTTGTGACGGTGCCATCCGGGAGGTGAGTGTGCCTTTGTGTGGCTTTTCCATATCCTTCTCCTGACTCTCCCAATCCTTTCGAATTCGTGTTCTCCTTTTTAAAGGTACAAACAGAAGCTTTTATGTTTCTTGGAGGCGCTTAAGGCTTTCGTCAAACCCTCCAGGCTTGCTGTATTTTAAGTGAGGATTTTTTTGCTTGTGCTTCCTGTCTCTTGTTTTGGTGCTTTCCTGGGAAACCCTGCACTGCCAATCACTCCCTCGCTTTCTCACAGGAGCAACCGGTTCCATGAGGCTTCCTTTTCGTGGCTCATTCCACGTCGGACTTCTGAGTGGGACTCGCCTCCCTGCCACAGAAAGGAAACCTCTTTCTCTAGCCTAGCTGGTTCTGGTTTCTCTCCCACCCTGATCTTCAAACATCCCCATCTGTAATGCGCTTTTATTCATCTTTTCCCCAAGCTGCCTTGAAACAAAATGTGAGTTGCCACAACTAGCAAACTCCTTGTTCAGTGGCTACCTAGATCCCACCACAGTTCTTTGAATCAAGTCCAGTTTAAAGGCCTCAATAAAGCCTATTATTTATATCCAAATTCTCAGTTCTGTGCTCTTTCTGAGCCACCATGGACATGTCCTTGTTTACAAAGCACTTCTTAAAATTTCAGGCCTTCCGGTCACTTTTCCTTTGTTTAAAGAACCCATCTCCAGAAAGGACGTGTATTGGCTGAAGTCTACTGGGCAAATTGTAATACTTGAGAGACTGGAGTTTGTTTGCCTAGATGTGTCTCTCTGGCAAAAGCCTCAGCTGTATTTTAATATCTGTTGCTTCCTGAACGAAGTTGCAACCCAGGAGAAATTTAGGCATGTAAAGCTGCATCTGAGTCTTTTGACTTCAATCCCAAACTGAAGCCCCTTTGCTTTCAGTTCAACTGAGGCATGCAGCAGTCTCTGGATTACGCCCTGGGTGTGTGAGGTGGACCATTGGGAATGCTGGCGTGGCTTGTGGAATGTGGCATGCGCTTTCAGTGTGAGCTGTTACTGAGTTGTTTCCCTAGAACTGCGACCAGCACTGCCTTCTCGCTCCCAGAATGAAATCACTCAGTGGATTGGAAGAGCAAAATCCTGGGGTTTGCTAGGTGCCTGCATCTGATTTGATAGAACTACCTTGACAGCTACGCTTTGTTTGCCTACTCTCTTTAAAAATTTTCAGGTAAAAGAAGATGGTGACAGTGTACTGGGGAAAAGAGCTGAGGTGGGTACACATGACCTTTAAACCCCCCAAGCAAGGCACTTCCTGTGTTGTGTGTAAGCATTTCATCCTATCCCCACTTAAAGGCAGTATCCCCAAAGCTCAGGATTATGTTCTGGAGAAACGTCAATGTGCAAGGGGTTTGCACGGCCAGCTAGTTTTAATAAGCTGGACTTGGGACCAGTGGCCCCCCTAGAGACCAGCGAGATCTCCAGGTTATGAGCTTTGGGAACTTCCACTCTCAAAAGCTCCTATTTCTCAAATCTGGCTGGCCTCTGAGGTGGTGGTGGACATGCATTTCGCCCTTGCACTGCTGCCCTCTGAAACTAGTTCTAGTTAGCATGTGAAGTGCAGCTCCCCTCCGCCACTTCTGAAGCCTCTTGACCCCATTGCTTGTTCACCTGCTCCCTCCTGGCACACATCCTGTCCTACCACAAAGTACTGTTTCTGGGCTCTGCATCTTCCGGCCCCGAACCTCCTGAGCCTGACCAGCCCCTGTGCTTATTGCACTCATTTCTGCCAGTTCTGCGGAAGTCTTTCTGCCCCAGGCAGATGCAACTTTCTCTCTCCTTGTGAATGCTGCACTGTTGGCCAAGATTCTGTTGCTTGCAGTTTCTCCAAAGCAGAATGTAAAATCACAGATGCACAGCTAGTGGTTTGCAGGTCACAAGGTTCTCTTGCTCCATCCTAAAAAAACCCCAGCATTGTTGACCCCATGTTTATTCCCACCTCTGGACTTGCCATTACAAAAAATAAGTCTTTTGAGTCCTTTCTGGGATTCTTATTGGCTGGGGTCCCCAGAGGCAGGGATCAGGTTTGAATATTTGTCTTGTGTTCACACTGGGGTCCTTTTAGTTCACTATTGCGTCCTTCGACTGACATCAGCTCTCCAAGATCTCAGGCAGAGAAACACAAGCTGCACGTTCCCAGAGCCTTTGTCTGTTGCCCCTCCCTCAGCCGCTGGCATCTCTCAGAAGCCGACTGCCTTTGAACTTGGACGTTCTGTTTATCCCTCATGATGAATAGTCGTTGGTGAACCTCTCCTCCACACACGTGTCTAATCCCATTTTACAGCAATTTAAGCGAGTGGCCATCACTGCATCCTGTGGCTGAGTGACACAAATTGACTGTGCGTTTTTAAACACAGTCTTAATCCTGGGCCTTCCACAGTGGACGGTTTCGCTTCTTGCAAGTTCTTTGGTCTGTCCGACCTTTTTGTTTTCAGGCACAGAGAAGGGAGCGGGGGGGGGGGGCTGATTTGGATAACTGGGGGGCCTGGGTGAGTTTGGCTGGTAGGCCAAGTTGGGGTAGTGGTGGCTTAGTTCTTTCAAAGCATGATTCAAGCAAGTTTTCTCCCTGTGGGAAGTCCAGGACAGCTTCTGGAGCCTCTGGTAGGATCACTTGCACGCTGGATGTTTAGCTGCTGCGCTTTGCCTCCGTGCCTTCGGTGTGTGCACGCCTGACATTCTCTGTTACGTGCACAGAAGTGCCTACAGACTGTGGCAGGGTGGTTGTGCGATGCTGAGAGACGAGAAGTATTCCCAAGCTTAGAGCATGCCGTTGCTGTGGTGCATATATGCCAGGAAGAGCTTGTCTGACTCCAGATCTGTCTTGAGCTTTGCCTAGTTTTCTGTAAAGCCCCTTTTTCTTCTTCTTTTCCAGTTCCTGTTTCAGCAGCTGGGGATGTTGGTGTCTTTTGTGAGAAGCCACATTAGGCCCTACATGGATGAAATTGTCACCCTCATGAGAGTGAGTATGGAAGTCACAAACCAGGCATCCCGGAATCCTGATGGTATAGGGGAGCTGGTTTATGCTCAGCCAGTGGTAGTGGAAGCCTGTGTGTTATGTGCTGTTAAGTCACTTCCTGTGAATTATTGACCTTCCAAACCACCTGCGGACTGAGGGCCATGTGGCTTCCTAGATTGAGTCCGTCCATCTCATGTTGGGTCTTCCTCTTTTCCTACCGCCTTCAACTTTAACTAGCATTATTGTATTTTTCTGTTTCAAAAACCAGCTTGAAATGTAAAAGATTTTTCTGTTTCAAAAACCAGCTTGAAATGTAAAAGATCAGCAATTAAGTCAAACAGGTTTATTAAGGTGGACCGTTTAGGGTTTGTAGGGTCCTTGTTTCCTTTGATCTGGTTTAGGGGCATCAGAAGGTGTAAAATGACTCTTTCCAGAAATCAGGCCAAACATGTGTTGCTGTGCATTGAAAGAGGGGGAACAAAGGAGGTGGAAGTGGGAGAACTAGAACTCACTCTAAGGAAGTCAAAAAAAAAATAAGGTGCAAAAACTACTCTTTGCTGGAGGGAAAAAGCCATTTTTCCTTCCATGGTAACCCAGGCAGATCCTTCTAGGAGCTACTTAACAGACAAACACATTTACCACAACACAGAAGAGTGGAAGGCAGGCGAAGGATTGCATTTCCAGCCAGTGTGTGGGAATCGTTTCTTCAAGGCTGTAGTTATCAAAGAGGAATCAACTGCGTTTTGCTGCCCGAGGAGTCCAAACAAGTTTCTTTTGCTACATGAAGCCAGGGTGCCTTTCGTGTAGCAAAACGCATTCAGGAGTCAGGCTCGCTTTGCACTCTTCAGAGCTGGGAGTGGCCGGCAGCTTCCCTCTTCTGGACTGCTGCACTGAGGTTGTGGCCTCTTTAATGGTTTGATTTATTTAGCCCTCTTTTGAAAAACATTCTGAACCTTCTGCCAGAAGAAAACACCTCTGGCAGAAGGTGCAAAACCTCCCTAATGCTTCAGTGGTCCAGTCCCTGCTTCCCTGTCCTGGGCAGCTGGAGCCTTGGTTACATATGCCTGCTGGTGTCACTTTTTTGTCCTGATGTGCATCTGGGTTGTTGCTGGAATAGATTGTCGTGGTCCCCAACTTCCCTCTCTTCCCCTCCCTCCAGGACTTTTGGGTTGTCAACAACTCCATCCAGAGCACCATTATCCTCCTCATTGAGCAAATCGTGGTGGCCTTAGGCGGGGAGTTCAAGCTCTACCTGCCTCAGCTCATCCCTCACATGCTGCGGGTCTTCATGCACGACACCAGTGGTCCCCGCACCGTCTCCACCAAGGTGAGCGTGATGCTGAGCAGGCAGAGAAGTCCTCGGGGTCCGCTTTGTACAGCAGGCAAATACACTGAGGAGACAATCCAGCCGCAACCAAAGTTAGGTGTGGTGCAGGGATGGGTCTGGAACGGTGATTCAGTGGGAGAGGGGTTCTCTTTCAAGATCTGCTTACCGTGCAAACAGCTTTTGGGCACTCATGTGCCCAAGGACAAAGAGTTATGGATTGTTTTGCAGACATTACTCTTCGGGGTTTCCTTATTTGCTGTGGACATTGTGTCCTGGGATACGTTCTCCATAGAGAGTGAGGTCATATCTAGTGAAGTCAAATGTTGTTATGATTTTTCTCTCCTGGGCTCATTCCGCACATGCAGAATAATGCACTTTCAAACTGCTTTCAGTGCTCTTTGAAGCTGTGCGGAATGGCAAAATCCACTTGCAAACAGTTGTGAAAGTGGTTTGAAAACGCATTATTTTGCGTGTGCGGAAGGGGCCCTGGAGAGAAGCACATTTGGGCATCTCTTGTCCTCCACAAATGCTTCTAAATGGCCTGTTGGCCAAGCGCATAGCTTTTGCTGCATGGGTTTTTTTCACCACAATGAATCTGTCTGGGCAAGAACGTGACTGGGATTTGCAGTGTCCTTTCAGGAGCAGGGCTGTGTGTGTCCTTCTCGGAAGCCTGCGAATGAATAAATGTAAAGCAATTGTTTTGGAAGTGGGTGTCCATCTTACTGGGCTTTTTTCTTCCAGCTCTTGAATGCTATCCAGTTATTTGGTGCCAACCTAGACGATTACCTGCATTTACTGCTCCCTCCCATAGTAAAGCTCTTTGATGCCCCAGATGCCCCACTGATGGCTCGCAAGTAAGCATTGGTCTCTTCTGCTCCTTCCTCCTCAGCAGCCAGAACCTGCACAGTCTGTGCTCCTGGTCTGCTGAGGAGTCTGCCTACTCCTCCAGGTTCTCTTTCTGACCACCAAATGGGAAGCCTTAGCTTGCGTCAGGTCATTGGTCTTTCTGCCTGGTTTCAGGAGAGACCCCTCACCAAGGTCTCGGACAGGAGTCTTCCACAGCCTTCCTACTAGAAATTCTTTGAATTAAGGGTTGAATTTGGAAAACCTTGTCGTGGAGCTGTGCCCCCTCACCATCACCGTTTTTCCATAATTTTAGAGTTGCCTTAGAAACTGTGGAGCGCTTGACAGAGTCTCTGGACTTTACCGATTACGCCTCACGGATTATCCACCCCATAGTGCGAACCCTGGACCAGAGCCCAGAGCTCCGGACAATTGCCATGGACACACTCTCGTCGCTGGTCTTCCAGCTGGGAAAGAAGGTAAAAATAAATCCCTTTCAAATTGCAAAATCGATTGGCTCCCTCTAATGTGAAACTCATCAGGTTTAACAATAACCACTTCCACGAACAAAGGTCTTCGTAGGGCTGGAATTCAAGTTAGTAGGCTGGTCAAGTGTTGTCAAATGTCTCATAAAACCAAGAATGAGCAGCAGTGGCGTAGGAGGTTAAGAGCTCGTGTATCTAATCTGGAGGAACCGGGTTTGATTCCCAGCTCTGCCGCCTGAGCTGCGGAGGCTTATCTGGGGAATTCAGATTAGCCTGTGCACTCCCACACAAGCCAGCTGGGTGACCTTGGGCTAGTCACGGCTCTTCGGAGCTCTCTCAGCCCCACCTACCTCACAGGGTGTTTGTTGTGAGGGGGGAAGGGCAAGGAGATTGTCAGCCCCTTTGAGTCTCCTGCAGGAGAGAAAGGGGGGATATAAATCCAAACTCTTCTTCTTCTTCTTTATAGGTGGCTTTTAAACACCCCCACCCCCCAAGTTGTAGGCAAAGGTTGCTTGCCCTCTCGTTCTTCAACAGAGGGGGCGGACCTAGCAGCATTGCAAAGCATCTCCAACAGGACCCCCCCCCCCTTCTTAAAACGAGGATTGGGCTGCTGCGGCTGACTCTTGTTTTTAGAAGTAGCAGCTGCTCTACTTTAATTTTAAAAATTAAACCAGAAATAATGTGGAGACTGTGGGCTGGTCCTGATATTTCAGGGTCCGAGTCAGTAGTGGTGGTGTGTGGGGGGGGGAGGGGGGGATCAGTGAACTATTCACATTTTTTTAAAACCTTATCTTTCTATGCCAATAAAGGCTTGCTACAAATTTAAAAACCTTATCTTAAAAGTTACACTAATTCACTACAACCTTTTCAAAAGTGTGGGAACAGGAACCGTCATTTAGTTTTTGTTTTGCCCTCTGTGTAAAAGCGTTGATGACGGAGTGTCTTCTGTTGCTGCTGTAGCCAAATGAACGCTTTGAAATACTTTAACCCCAGCTGGTTTGCATTCGATTAAATCTGTTTCCAACTGGACAGATGACGAACTTTAATTCCCTAAATGATGGGGGTGGCTTTCGTTGCTTCTAACGGGGGCAGCAAAGTGGGTAGTTTTCGTCACAGTCCTGATGAGGATGTCTTCCCTTTCCCCCCTGTCTACAGTATCAGATTTTTATCCCAATGGTGAACAAAGTCTTAGTGAGGCACAGGATAAACCACCAGCGGTATGATATTCTCATCTGTCGGATTGTGAAGGTCAGTTGTGGGGTGAAGGAGTGGGTCCTTTGCGTTTGTGTGTGTGTGGGGGTGGTGGTGGTAGTGGGGTGTTAACTTAGGGAAACATGGGATGCCTCTGCACTCTCACCTCCAGTTGTTGGGTAATAAATTTCATCACACTTAGTGTGTGACCAGAGCAGGTTAAGGCTTTTTACAGTTTCATTCTGTCTGTCCATTGTCCTTCCTGTGACACAAGGAGAAGCCTCTCTCTGGCCACCCTCCTGCCCATCTGCCCCCCCCCCCCTCCATTATTTTCTCATCAAGCTTTTATTGATCCGATTCTCAGGGTAACGTGAACCTTTTTGATTTGTAGCTTTCCACATTTTGATCCTCCTTTGTTCGTTGCTTTGGTGTGGCACACAGACATCCAGGGTGGCTGCATTGAGAACATCACAGCAGGAATAAGAAGTGTCTTGCGCTTACTTCTTTGCAAGACATCTGGGAAACCTTATGCAGACAAATTACAAAACACCTTTTCGTTTAGTTTTGTGGCCCTCCTTTTCAGCCCCAAATAAGCTGCTGAAGCAGCTTGTCACTATTTAAAATACAGAGGCAATGTAATAAAAGGTGTTCCGGAAAGCAGTTGTTATGGAGGTCTGGATCCAGGCATGGGGGGAGCCTGCTTGCCTGCTTAATCTGACCTTAGTAGCTGGAAGGAGAAGGCTGCCTCCCGGAGCTGGATCCAGGCAAAATGGAGACCTGCTGGCTGCCTTTTCTCCCTCTGGTCATATCTGTTTATATTGTTTCTTTCTCAGAAGCTCCCCCCACTCCCGCCCCCCTGGGGCCTTTGAGATGGACCTACTACTGGCTGGGGCCTGAAAAGTCATGATTTTAATTTTTTGTAATTGCTGAATCTCGATGCAGCGAAACTGCTGTAAAGTTGCCATAAAGCATACTGAGACAGATGAAATTTAAAATCTAAATTCAGGCGGTAGACAGACTCCCAAACCACTACCCTGCACATTGGCCGACTGCTTCGGTCGCCCTCACGTATCGCCCGAATGGGATAGAGTTGGCAGCGCAAGGGCAAAACTGTGCAAACCCTGCAGAGCCAGATACAGACTTGGTTTATGCCCTCCCTACTCTGAATTAGGGCTATACTCTTGCTGACGAGGAGGAAGATCCTCTCATCTACCAGCACCGAATGCAGAGGAGTAACCAAGGAGAGGCGTTGGCCAGCGGCCCGGTGGAGACAGGTCCAATGAAGAAACTGCACGTCAGCACTATCAACTTGCAGAAGGTAGGTGGGTGCGACTGCATCGGGAAGCTAAAGGGACCCGTTCAGGCCCTGCGCATAAACAGCTCATGTCACTTTATTTAACATAAACAATTCATAACACACAAAACACAAAAAGGCAGCTTAGTACAAAATGCACTTACCTACAGTCTATGCTGTGCCTGTTTTTTGCATCAGTTTCTGGGTAGCCCCAGCAGATATTGTCACTATATATGCCAACTGCTAAAAAAAAAAGGTTAGAATCAAAATGTCCTTTGGCTTTTCCTGTGCAACAACGTGTTAAGGTCTAGGGCAGTGGTGGCAGGGGCTGATGGGAATTGTAGTCCATAACATCTGGAGTGCCAAAGGTTCGCCACCACGGGCCTGGGGCCCAGCCAGGAATGGGTCTGGCTGTCCAGCAGTTTACATGACATGTAACATTTTACCCTCCATCTGTTCTCAGCCAGGCGTTAATACAATTGCATCTAATGAGCGAGATCAAAGTGTACCCATTGGCGTGAACTAAAAAGAGTTGCCTGTATGTGTGACTCCCTTCTGTTCTGAACTGTGAAAGGTACAGAATCTCACCTGGCTGGAACGGATGTTTTCTTAAGGAAAGTTGTGTGTCTCTTGTCCTTCCTCCTATGGGTGCGATTCATACCTTCTCAGTGCTAGAATAAGTTAGCCAAATAAAGACTCTTAGGAGTTTGCGTTTTTAGTCACCCACTGACTGCTGTTTTAAGCATGAACCATATCTCTGGCTTTGCCTTCTGCAATTCTGCCTGTATGAAGGGCTGGACATTCTGCACCAATTGTGGTTCAGTCATTCACTTGCTCGACAATCAGAGGGCTTGCATTCCTTCAGAGGAGGCTGCATGTTGTATCTCTGTATCTCATGTGTCCCTGTTCTGGATGTGCTGCCCCCAGCAATCAGGAGACCTGCTCGGAATGGTGACTCATGCAGGTAATGAAGGCCACTGTAATTAGGAATTAATAGCTCTTACGTGCTCTTAAATAATCCTTTACAAGCAAAAAATAAAGTGTGTCTCATATTTTAACTTGGGGGTACAGGTGGAAGTGAGCCTCCATTTTCTGAAGTTTGGGAAATTTTGTAAACACTTCTTGGCATTGCTGTCACTTGAATGTTCCCTATTGTGTGTGTGTGTGCGTGTGTGTTGGGAAATCCTCTATAAAAAGATGGCAATTAAATTATGGAGAATCTTCTAATGCTTTGGTTGTGTGTTCCTGCATGACAGGGGGTTGGACTTGATGACCCTTGTGGTCTCTTCCAACTCTATGAATCTACAACTATCACCAACCCAGCCTGACCACGTCACATTTATGTCATATCCAAGCTCCATAACAAATGAATTTTTTAGGGCACTCTTGCCCTAAACAATATTCTGGATGGGTTCAGATACAGACAAGTGACTTTGCAGACACTGGCTTGCCTTGAGTTAGTCTCTGGAACCAGCAGAGAAGAGGAGCAGTGGAGGACAGCAGTGGGCCAGAAAGGGCTGAGGAGCTTGACAGAGGGCTTTTCTCAAAGCCACATCTTTTAAACAGTGTATTTTAAACAGGGGGTTTCTCTTTTTTTCTCCTTGTCCTAGGGCTGCTGATTGGTGGAAGCTGCTGAAGGGTGGGGCTTCTCACATTTGTAAATCTTTTCAGTTAGTGCTGAAGGGTGGGGCTTCTCACATTTGTAAATCTTTTCAGTTAGTCTCTGGAACCAGCAGAGAAGAGGAGCAGTGGAGGACAGCAGTGGGCCAGAAAGGGCTGAGGAGCTTGACAGAGGGCTTTTCTCAAAGCCACATCTTTTAAACAGTGTATTTTAAACAGGGGGTTTCTCTTTTTTCTCCTTGTCCTAGGGCTGCTGATTGGTGGAAGCTGCTGAAGGGTGGGGCTTCTCACATTTGTAAATCTTTTCAGTTAGTGCTGAAGGGGTGGGGCTTCTCACATTTTTAAATCTTTTCAGTTAGTCTCTGGAACCAGCAGAGAAGAGGAGCAGTGGAGGACAGCAGTGGGCCAGAAAGGGCTGAGGAGCTTGACAGAGGGCTTTTCTCAAAGCCACATCTTTTAAACAGTGTATTTTAAACAGGGGGGTTTCTCTTTTTTTTCTCCTTGTCCTAGGGCTGCTGATTGGTGGAAGCTGCTGAAGGGTGGGGCTTCTCACATTTGTAAATCTTTTCAGTTAGTGCTGAAGGGGTGGGGCTTCTCACATTTTTAAATCTTTTCAGTTAGTCTCTGGAACCAGCAGAGAAGAGGAGCAGTGGAGGACAGCAGTGGGCCAGAAAGGGCTGAGGAGCTTGACAGAGGGCTTTTCTCAAAGCCACATCTTTTTTAAACAGTGTATTTTAAACAGGGGTTCTCTCTTTTTTTCTCCTTGTCCTAGGGCTGCTGATTGGTGGAAGCCTGCTGAAGGGTGGGGCTTCTCACATTTGTAAATCTTTTCAGTTAGTGCTGAAGGGGTGGGGCTTCTCACATTTTTAAATCTTTTCAGTTAGTCTCTGGAACCAGCAGAGAAGAGGAGCAGTGGAGGACAGCAGTGGGCCAGAAAGGGCTGAGGAGCTGAGGAGCTTGACAGAGGGCTTTTCTCAAAGCCACATCTTTTAAACAGTGTATTTTAAACAGGGGGTTTCTCTTTTTTTCTCCTTGTCCTAGGGCTGCTGATTGGTGGAAGCTGCTGAAGGGTGGGGCTTCTCACATTTGTAAATCTTTTTCAGTTAGTGATGAAGGGTGGGGCTTCTCACATTTTTAAATCTTTTCAGTTAGTCTCTGGAACCAGCGGCAGGTGTTTTACTAAATAAAAACATATTTTAAGGGATAGTAGAAGGTATAGAAACCTTAAGAGGGAGGCACTAATTAAAATTAGTATTTGAATATCTAAACAAAATTAGATATATGAAGACAGGAAGCCAGCAGGGGATGGGGGCTTTCCAGTGTTTTGCACTGAGTGTCGATGTATGACTATCTGCCACTAGGGCAGAAGTCGTGGAGTGTGCCCTCGCTGCAATGAGTTCCTGGCACTCAAGGAACATGTGCGTTCTCTTGAAGCCAAGGTGGCAGACCTGGAGAAGCTGGAGAGAGGCAGAGAGGGCAACAAACGAGGCTTTTCGGGGACCTAGCAGCCAGGTCCCCACTCCCAAGGTGACATCTCTTCAGATGTCATGGAGAATGAAAGGTCTTGGGGCCCACGGAGGGTGCCAGTCTGAGGTGGTGGAAGATGCTCCCTTAGATGGGACCCCTTCCTTAGCTGGTGGTCAGATATCCTCTGCGACTGAGGATACCCCTCGGGAGGTGGGGGGCTCCTTGTAGTGGGTGATTCGATCATTAGGAATATAGAGAGTTGGGTTTGTGACAGGCATTGATGACCGCATGGTGACTTGCCTGCCTGGATGCGGCGGGTTGCGGATGTCACGCTTCGTCTAGATAGGCTGTTAGACAGTGCTGGGGTGGAGTCAGCAGTTGTGGTCCACATTGGTACCAATGACATTGGGAAATGTAGCCGGGAGGTTCTGGAAGCGAAATTTAGGCTGCTAGGAAAAAGGTTAAAATCCAGGACCCCCAAGGTGGCATTCTCCGAATGCTACCTGTTCCACGCAGCACTTGGGAGAGCTAGGCAAGCGGAGATACAGGGTCTCAATGCGTGGATGAGAAGGTGGTGTAAGGCAGAGGGTTTCAGCTTTGTCAGGAACTGGGGAACCTTTTGGGATAAGGCAGGCCTGTACAAAAGGGACGGGCTTCATCTTAACCAAAGAGGAACCAGGCTGCTGGCGCTCAACGTTAAAAAGGTGGCAGAACAGCTTTTAAACTGATCCTTGGGGAAAGCCGACAGGAGCTGAGGTGACTTCGGTTGAATACAGAGTCCATGGGGATGCAGACACAGAGAGAGGTTTTTCTAAATCAACCACATACAAGCGAGGAGCATAGCAATGTGATAAGTGATAGTGTCTACAAAAGGCTAGAGGGCAAAACACATAAATCCCAGGTTAAGGACAGAGACAGAGGCATACAAGTGTCTCTATGCTAATAGTAGAAGCATCTCAATCTAAAATGGAGAGCTGGAGTACAGAGTTTTGAAGGAGGACATTGATATAGTGGGCATCACAGAGACATGGTGGAATGAGGAGAACCAGTGGGATGCTGTTATCCCAGGTTACAGGCTCTACAGGAAGGATAGGACAGGGCGTATTGGGGGTGGGGTGGCCCTCTACATCAAAGAGAGCATAGTGTCACATAAAATAGACAATGCAGGGGGAGCTGATTCCTCTACAGAAGCACTGTGGGTATCAATACCAGGGGTGAAGCAAAGTTTAACATTAGGAATATATTATCGTCCCCCTGACCAAAGTGCACAAGAGGATTCTGAGATGGAAAAAGAAATTAGAGAGGCCAACAAAAGCAAAAATGTCGTGGTAATGGGCCATTTTAACTATCCCCACATAAACTGGAAAAATGCATGCTCAGGTCATAGTAAGGAGAGAACATTCCTGGATATGCTAAATGACTGTGGCTTAGAGCAGATGGTTGTAGAACCAACCAGGGGAGATGTGATCCTAGATCTAATTCTATGTGGGACCCAGGACCTGAGTGCGGGAAGTCAGTGTTGTTGAGCCGATAGGGAACAGCCACCACAATGCTGTCAGATTCAGTATCTCTGCATGCTTAACAAGTGACAACTACTAATGTAGTTACATTTGCCTTCCGAAAGGGAAATTTCTCAAAGATGAGGGGGATAGTGCGCAGGAAGCTGAAAGGGAAAATCAAGAGAGTCAAAAATGTCCAAGGGGCGTGGAGGTTATTTAAAAACACAGTCTTAAAAGCTCAGCTGGAATGTGTTCCGCGAGGTTAGGAAAGGCAGGCCCAGTCCAAAAGAAAGCCACCATGGTTAACAAGGGAGGTTGAGGTAATTATTAGGAAAAAAAAGATGTCTTTTAGAAAATGGAAGTCCAACTTAACTGATGAAGAATACCAGAGAGAACACAAATGGTGGCAAAAGAGAAGCAAGTTAGCTGTAAGGGAGGCAAAAAGGATTATGAGGAACGCATGGCTGCGAACATCAAGACTAGCAACAAACAGTTCTTCAAGTACATCAAAAGCAGGAAGCCAGCTAGGGAAGCGGTAGGTCCGTTAGACGATGAAGGAACAAAAAGGTGTGCTAAAAGGTGACAGGGAGATTGCAGAGAAGCTGAATGAATTCTTTGCATCTGTCTTCACCCAAGAGGAGGTGAGGAAAATTCCTGCACCTGAACCAAGCTGTAGGAGGTGAATCCGAGGAACTAGCGAAGTTAGTGGTAGACAAGGAAGAAGTTCTGGCAGCCATTGATAAACTAAATGCTACCAAATCCCCTGGCCCAGATTGCATTCATCCAAGAGTTCTTAAAGAGCTCAAGCATGAAATTGCTGATGTTCTCACATTAATATGCAACTTATCCCTGAAATCAGGCTCCATCCCTGAAGACTGGAAGATGGCCAATGTCACACCAATCTTTAAGAAAGGGTCTAGGGGGGACCCGGGAAATTACAGGCCAGTCAGTTTGACATCTGTTCCTGGTAAATTAGTAGAATCTATCATTAAAGATAAAATTATTAAACATGTAGAAAAGCAAGCCCTGCTGAGGAAGAGTCAGCATGGCTTTTGTAGAGGCAAGTCCTGTCTTACAAACTTACTAGAGTTCTTTGAGGGTGTAAACAGACATGTGGATAAGGGGGAGCCAGTGGACATTGTCTACTTGGATTTCCAAAAGGCTTTTGACAAAGTTCCTCACCAGAGACTGTTGAGAAAACTCAGCAATGAAGGAATAAGAGGGGAGTCCTCCTATGGATTAAAAACTGGTTGAGGAACAGGAAACAAAAGTGGGTATAAATGGGAAGTTCTCACAATGGAGAGATGTAGGGAGTGGTGTCCCCCAAGGATCCGTTTTGGGACCAGTGCTCTTTAACTTATTCATAAATGACCTGGAAGTAGGGGTGGGTAGTGTGGTGGCCAAGTTTGCAGATGATACCAAATTATGTAGGGTGGTAAGAACCACAAAGGATTGCGAAGAGCTCCAAGCGGACCTTGATAAATTAGGTGAGTGGGCTAAGAAATGGCAAATGCAGTTCAATGTAGCTAAATGTCAAGTGATGCACATAGGGGCAAAAAATCCAAACTTCACATACACGCTACAGGGGTCAGTGCTATCAGTCACAGACCAGGAAAGGGATTTAGGCGTCTTAGTTGATAGTTCCATGGGAATGTCAACTCAATGCATGGCAGCGGTGAAAAAGGCAAACTCTATGCTGGGGATAATTAGGAAAGGAATTGAGAATAAAACTGCAAAGATTGTCATGCCCTTATATAAAGCCGTGGTGCGACCGCACTTGGAGTACTGTGTTCAGTTCTGG
Organism: Sphaerodactylus townsendi; assembly: GCF_021028975.2. Classification (NCBI taxonomy): domain Eukaryota; kingdom Metazoa; phylum Chordata; class Lepidosauria; order Squamata; family Sphaerodactylidae; genus Sphaerodactylus; species Sphaerodactylus townsendi. Next base: position 31,702,373 of record NC_059440.1, read on the forward strand.
TCGCCACATCTCAAAAAGGATATCGAAGAGATAGAAAAAGTGCAGAGAAGGGCAACGAGGATGATTGAAGGATTGGAGCACCTTCCCTATGAGGAGGGCTGCAGCGTTTGGGACTCTTTAGTTTGGAGAGGAGACGTCTGAGGGGGGATATGATTGAAGTCTATAAAATTATGCATGGGGTAGAAAATGTTGACAGAGAGAAATTTTTCTCTCTTTCTCACAATACTAGAACCAGCAGGCATTCATTGAAAATGCTGGGGGGAAGAATTAGGACTAATAAAAGGAAACACTTCTTCACGCAACGTGTGATTGGTGTTTGGAATATGCTGCCACAGGAGGTGGTGATGGCCACTAACCTGGATAGCTTTAAAAAGGGCTTGGACAGATTTATGGAGGAGAAGTCAATCTATGGCTACCAATCTTGATCCTCCTTGATCTCAGATTGCTAATGCCTTAGCAGACCAGGTGCTCAGGAGCAGCAGCAGCAGAAGGCCATTGCTTTCACATCCTGCATGTGAGCTCCCAAAGGCACCTGGTGGGCCACTGCGAGTAGCAGAATGCTGGACTAGATGGACTCTGGTCTGATCCAGCAGGCTAGTTCTTATGTTCTTATGTTCTTATGTTCATTGGAGAAAGTCACAGTGTTCACTGTCCACATCCAGTTAACTCAGGGGTCTGCAACCTGCGGCTTCTGAGCCTTATACTGTGGCTCCGCGTGGCCTGGAGGTCGGAGGGTAGTGTGGGCGTGTCCCTCCAGCCCTCCAGAGCAGCGCTGGATGGAAAGGTGAGTGGAGGGGCTGAACCAGAGCCTGTCCAGCTCAGTAGATCTTCGGGGCCGTGGAAAACGGGTCCAAATGGCTCTTTGAGTGGTAAAGGTTGCCGACCCCTGAGTTAACTGTTTACACTTAATACTGATATTTTAATTTCAACTGAATTGATGTGGTGTTGCTAGAATACCTTCTCATGTCTTAGAACCCCCCCCCCTTTACAGTTGAGAATTTAAAAAAACCTTTCCTGTCTAGCTTAAGATATTAGTAAATAGAGATGCTTTGAAAATCAATTTATGTTTGTGTTATATGTGAATTGTAACGTTGTGGAAAAAACGTCAAAATAAACAGTGAGCCGAAGGAGTGAGTGAGGGTGTCAGGCCAGTCTGCTTCCTGGTTCTTCACGGTCAATGAAAGTGTCCTTTGTGCTGCAGGCCTGGGGAGCAGCGAGGAGAGTTTCCAAAGACGACTGGCTGGAATGGCTGAGGCGGCTGAGCCTGGAGCTGCTGAAAGATTCCTCGTCGCCGTCCCTACGCTCTTGCTGGGCTCTGGCCCAGGCCTACAACCCGATGGCCAGGTAGTGGCATTTCCTGCCCCCCCTCCCAGTGCCCGCCTGCAGCCAAGGGCCGTTAGGAGGGAGAAACAGGAGGCATTCATGGGCTCGGCTCGCTACCGTCCGGAGGCGAATAAAAAGCACTGGGGAATCTGGCTTTGGGGCCAGCTCTTTGCTGACTGGCAGCTGCTTGTGCCTGCTCAGAACTGAGGGGAGAGAAGCCTCACGCTTTTAATAGGCCTGCTGCTGTTTCCAGTACGTGAAAAGTGAGGATGGAAAAAACATAGCGGAGCTTGGTTCTGTGCAGGCCTTGTGGCTCGAATTAAGGACTGGACTGGGTGGAATAAGTCCTGCTCCACAGCTTGGCTGTCTTGTGCCTCCTTCATGTATTCCCCCCTCCCCCACTCATTTAACTTAAAAGCTGTAATTAAGAGTTAGTATAGCTTAGCAATTCCCAGACTGCAGTGTGCCACAGGAGAATTGCTGACATGCTGCTGGAAGTAATTAAAATCTCCTGTGATCCAAACCCCCCACCCTTCCTCATAAGAGGTTGCTTGCTGTCTCTGCATGAGTTGCTGCTCTAGTTTGCCAACTTCCCTTCAGCCACAGCTGAGAATTCTGCTGTGGGTATACAGGGGATGCTGCTCATTGCATCTGTGCTGGAATCCAGCCAAGGCACCGACCAAGTGGTTGTGATGCAAGTCTGGATTTACTTCCTAGTGGCTGACATAGGATTTTGTGGCAGAGAATTAATGAGTTCAGGGCATGTTAGAAACACTTCTGGTGCTGAGAAGAAAGCCCTCATTTCAGTGACTTCTGGATCTTTTTGTCTAGAACTGGTGGGCTATTCCTCTCTTCTTTCATTCCATGTTCCCTGTGCTGGTAGAGGTTTGGATTCCTCTTCTAAGCCCAAGCGGTTGTTTTTTTCACAGAAGGAACATGAGAGCTGTTATGCAATTAATACTGTGTGTGGCAGGCAGGATTTGATGCGTGTGTGTGTGAAAAGCCTTTGGAAGCCTGCGCTTCTAATCCATCTTGTGGCTTTGTGGACGAAGGACGGGATCAAGGAGTTTCAGTGTTTCTTGGATATAAAATGCAGATGCGGATGTCTTAGCCGTGGAGACAGGCTCAGAGTTTGGCCTCCGTGCGTCAGAGGTGGAGATTGGGTTGCAGGTGTCGTGTCCAGAGTCCTAATGCAGGGCAGTCATCCCGGGTTCATGTTGAAAGCACCACCTCATTGTCCTGAACGTGAGGGCAGAAGGTCATGGCAGGCTGGGCTTTATTTATTTATTTATTTATTTATTTATTTATTTATTTATTTATTAGATTTTTATACCGCCCTATCCCCGAGGGGCTCCGTTTTATGGGGCGGGTCTCCGTTCAATATCGGGAAAGGTTTGGCTGAATCAGACTAGGGCCATGGTGGTGAACCTTTGGCACTCCAGATGTTATGGACTACAATTCCCATCAACCCCTGCCAGCATGGCCAATTGGCCACGCTGCCAGGGGCTGATGGGAATTGTAGTCCATAACATCTGGAGTGCCAAAGGTTCACCACCACGGGACTAGGGGGTCACATGAGTACATGAAGCAGCTTTGGTCCGCCAAGGCCATTATGGTCTACTCAGATCGGTAGTGGCTCTGCAGGGTCACCTGCTGCCAGATCCCTTTTTAAAACAAAGATCCCGGGGACCGATCCTGGGATCCTCTGCATGCAAAACGGAAGCTCTGTCAGCTGAGCTACAGCCTCTTCTCCAGCCTGTTTCCAGCTAGATGTCTCCCAAGAAGGCCACAAGCAGGGCGTGAAGATGGCAGCCTTCTCCTATTTTCTGTTCCAAACTTCCGGAAACCAGAGGCATACATTCACAGCAAACGGCAGGCTGACTTCTTGGTGGCGGCTAAAGAGCCAGAGGGCCTACAGAAAAGGAAATAGGCAGGCAGGGGGAATCTTAGGTGCAGGCATAAAGAGTCACAAAGACAGAGCTGCCCTGATCTCGAGCAGAGACCGGAAGCCATTTAGTGGTGCCTGCACCTGTAGCCTCAGCCTCAAACCTGAGGTGTCTGTCCTTATCATTTTTCCTAGGGCTAGGGTTTTTTTTTCCCCTTAGCAAGAGTTGTTGCCATTACAGTTAGGTGAGCAATCATCTTATATTGTCGAAGGCTTTCATGGCCGGAATCAATAGAGTGTTGTGGGTTTTCCGGGTTGTATGGCCATGTTCCAGTAGCATTGTCTCCTGGCGCAGATGCAGGCGAAACATCAGGAGAAAATGCTACTGGAACATGGCCATACAACCCGGAAAACCCACAACACTCTCAGCATCTTATACACTTCTTGTAAACAGCTGTGAAATGTTTTCTGTCCACTCTGAAAACAGTCTTTTTGCCCTAACCAGCGTGGAGAAGCTGGGCTGGGACAAAATACCTTTTTGTCTGTTCGGCTGCCACTGAGACAGCACAGGGGGCTTTTGAACAAGGGGAGTGCCTTGTTCATTGTGAGGCCGTCAGTCTGCCTGGGCTGGTGTGGGTGCCTCCGTCTATCAGTGACTCTCTGACAAGAGCAGCAGTGGTGTAGTGGTTAAGAGCAGGTGTACTCTAATCTGGAGGAACCCGGTGTGATTCCCTGCTCTACCACCTGAGCTGTGGAGGCTTATCTGGGGAATTCAGATTAGCCTGTGCACTCCCACACACGCCAGCTGGGTGACCTTGGGCTAGTCACAGTTCTTCGGAGCTCTCTCAGTCCCACCCACCTCACAGGGTGTTTGTTGTGGGGGGGGGGGAGGGAGGGCAAGGAGATTGTAAGCCTCTTTGAGTCTCCTCACAGGAGAGAAAGGGGGGATATAAATCCAACTCTTCTTCTGTGCTCGGGCGATGGGTCCTCCAGCAGCTCTGCTAGCTTTTTTGCAGAGATGTGAATTGAACTGTTGGAGCTTCCATATGCAGAGCATGTGTACTACCATTTGAGCTGTGTTCCCTCCCTTTAAATGCTGTTTATAATTGTCTTGATAGCTACCTTTCCATGTCCAGCAGGGTCACAAGGCTAGTTGGCCCTTCTGGATGCCTCCAGGGAAGGAGCAGTTTCCCTCCCACGTCACATTTGTGTCTCTCTTTTGCTAGGCATTTGTCATATTCCTATTTGCATCCCTAGATGACCTCTTGCCTGTCTTACATGGTGTTGTCTGCAGCTGCTTCTAAGAGGTGGCATCTGTTGGGGCTGTAATCCTGTTTGATCTTGTGGGTTTGGTTTTCGGTTTCTAGAAACCCCACAAGATCATGTGCTTCTAACGTTCCAAGAAATACACTGAATCCCCCAGCACTGTGTCAGTTGCAGATAGATTATTAAGGCAGCCAGTACTACTTTTCGGATCTGAAATCCTGCTTTATGTAAAACGTTTTATCCCCACGTTATATAACCTGTCTGGCAAATTAGGACTCCTCGATATGTAGAAATATAAACCTATGGGAAGCAGTCTTGCCTTTACACCCCAATTTTTTGTAGGCAGCACAGGTCTGAGCAGTACATTCAATGGAATGGCGCAACTACAGTGGAGTCATTAAAACAGTGTGGAAAGCTGCTGGTTCAATAAATGAGCCTCCATTGTTCAGAAGACCTTAGCAGCCAATGGCACTGACAGTAAGGTCCTGCTCTTTTGGCCACTAGCCCACACCCCCTGCGGGGCAAGAGTGCTTCTTGCAATAACAGAGAGAAATGGGGAAGGGGCTACTTTCTGAAGGACAAGAAGGTATGCACCTTCAAAAGGCACTTCAATATGCAGCATCCCTGGTGACCGTAGCAGCTGTTGAGAGATGCTACAGTCACCTGGAGACTTATTCGTGAGTTCTTGTGTGAATTTTGGGGGTTTCTGTTCCTCCTTTCCAGAATGACCTCCCAGAGGAAGCCTTTAGGAGAGGACGCAAAACTGTATCATTCAGGAGAGAAGTTAGTGTGGGCTGCGTAGTTCTTTGGACATAACATTATGGTTACCGTAGGATTGCAATACTGCTGGCTGTTGATTGTGCTTTGGATATTTTAGGACTGTTTTTATGGTTACTACTGATTGGGCTGTTGTCTGTGTTGGATTCCAGCTGTGCTGGAAGAAGACTTGAGTTTATAAATATTTAAGGTTAATATAACTATCACCATCAGATCGCATCCCTCAGGCCCCCTGCCCTACTGGCTTTGTGGGAGGATGGGGAGAAGATCGCCTTGTTGACGCTAAGCTGTTCAGCATTTGCTTGCTAATCATCGTTTTGCTCCCCTCCCCTCCCAACCCCTCTGCCCACAGAGATCTTTTCAACGCTGCCTTCGTTTCATGCTGGTCCGAACTGAACGAAGACCAGCAAGATGAGCTGATCCGCAGCATTGAGTTGGCGCTGACCTCTCAGGACATCGCGGAGGTCACACAAACGCTGCTGAATTTGGCAGAGTTCATGGAGCACAGTGACAAGGTAAAAGCCATTGGGAGAAACTCGTTTTTAAGGCTTGGGGGTTAGGCTTCATCCCAACCTTGAACCCAAGTTCACAGAAGTCCACAAAATGTTGCGGTGGTACTGTCCTTGTATCCCGCTGTGACATGCTTGTGTCTTAAACACACTGAAATGACATTTGTGAAGTATCCCCACATGATTGCCTGGCTGAGATTATTCCTTGGCCCTGGTGACCGGCCACACGGCTGCTGCAAAGGTGGATGTTATGCTTGCGTCCGCTGTTACCTTTTGGTTATGCCCAACTTGCTGTTTTGCTGCGTGTGTTTACCAGCATAAAATGCCCAGAAAGCAACCGGACTTTCAGGGCTGAGTCTGAGCCTGTTTATCTCCCAACCCACTTTTTTCAATCTGGGTGTGTGTGCCAGATCAACCCTTTGCATTTTGCAAGCACTCAGCTACCAAGAGGATTGCGTTGGGCCTTGTGATGCTGGCCCGCTTTGTACCTCACACCTGGAACCCAGTGATGCCCAGTGGGCCCCACTGATCCAAGGCAACTGCAGCATCCTTGGATCTGGAGCCCGCTGGTCTCCCGACTGTCCTGCATTCTGCTTTGCAGGGTCCGCTGCCATTGGGGGATGACAACGGCGTTGTCCTACTGGGGGAGCGAGCTGCCAAATGCCGGGCCTACGCTAAGGCGCTGCACTACAAAGAGCTGGAGTTCCAGAAGGGTCCGTCGCCTGCTATCCTGGAGTCTCTCATCAGGTAGGACCAGCGGTGCAGATTCACCTTTGCCCAGTGGCCATGCCTGAAGTTGGAGAGCAGCAGTGAGCCACAAGGCATGTTCTGATTGGTGTGAGCCACAGTGCTTTGGTGGGGAAGCATTGGAGAGCAGAGGGCAGGTGGCTCTGGGACACGTTTGTGCTCGCTGTGGGGAAGCCGGCAAAATATGTGCTGTGGATCTTGCGGAAGCTCCTTTTGAATGTGCCTGCGAGCCCTGGAGGAGGCTCTTGTTCTGACACCGCGCCTCTATTTGGCACCTTACAATTTTGTCCCCTTTTTCTTTGCATCCGCTGTACTGACGTGTGTTTGTGTTGTGTGTGGGTTTCAGTTAAGGGTGGACTTTTGGCCATTGATTTGGAAAAAAGGTGACAAGACCACTTTCGTCTTCTTGTGCAGTGATGACGTCTTCTTGAATTCATGCTGGTGGAAACGAGGCCAAAGCTAACTTTGTGCCACGTTGCACTGCACCAGCTATAAAGGGGGGGTGGTGGTGCAAAGGATCTTTTTTAGTCTTGGGACTGTTTTCCAAAATGGAGGGCAGGGTGTTCCTTTTCATCCCCATAAATCATCCTTTCCCCCTCTTCCGCTAAGGGCAAAAGGCACATCTTGGCACCAGCAGTGTCTCCCTTTTGCGTGTCATCCCAGGCCAAAGTAATAAACGACTTCCCAGAGACTTTACGTAAGGGTCATTTGAAGATGTTTGCGGATGCCTTTTTTAAAAAGCTCTCAGACAGATACCGCAAATAGCCGCACAGTTTATGAAGTGCCTGGACTCCCGGCATCATAGTGGTTTGTGGATTAGGGGAGATTTTGGAATCAATTGTCTTGGCAGCAATAACAAATAGTGCTTCGGCACAATATAAGCTCATAAAAACTCTGGGAATTGACCCTCCTTGTGTCTTAAAATACCTTCATCTGGTATTCGGCTGCCTCTGGCCAAGCGCAATAGAAATGGGAGAGCTCCGTGCCAGTTCTGCAGACTTCCTTGGCTCCTGCCTGGGCCCAGACCTGATTCTGTTGGAAGTGAGTTGGCCCTTCTCTGCTACTGATGCCCAGTTTGAAAACCGCTTGGCCCATGTGTGGACCCTTTCTGCATTGTGCTGCTTCTTCCCCCTCCCCCTCAAAAAAGAACCTTGTTTGTCATAGAATCATTTCCACTTTTCCTCAGTTTCAACTTTGTAGAAGTAGATGCAGCATTTATTTCTTGCTAAGGCACAGTGTGCACAAGTGGGTGGAAGGCTGAGAGGAATGTCTGATGTTCTCTGGAAGGGGAGAGTTCACAGTGCGAGGTGCTGCTGGCTGGGATGTTGACATTGGTTGGTTTGCTTTCCCATGTTACTGGGAAAGGTACTACAATATACTTTGTTTGGGAATTCAGCTTCAACTGACCTTTATTAGGCATATCAGTAAAAATAAAACAAGATACAGGACAGAGCGGGTGTTAAAACGGGACATAAAACGTGACAGATCAACCCTTTACATTTGGGAATTCAAAAGAGGACGCTCCTGACTTGATTGGTTTATATGTACCTGCGTCTTAGACTGTCAGATATGTAGAGGTATCTTGTTTCTCATTTGCAGTCTGTCTCAGGTTATCTCAGAATCCCGCTCATCAGCAGAGGCCTGGATGATTTGGGCTGTGTGCTACCCCACCTCCCCCCCCCCCCGCCATCAATTTCCACTCCCTCTTATAAGCAAGTCACCCACACCCTCTTACAAGAAAGTCCCCATGTCCCGTCAAAACGCTTGCTGGAGCAGGGCCAAGACATGTTCCAGATGACTGCATATGCTATTTAACAACTTGTGCCTTCCTGACTGGGGTTGCGCGGCGGGGGGGTGAGGGGGAGCAGCAGTGGCATAGGAGATTAAGAGCTTGTGTATCTTATCTGGAGGAACCAGGTTTGATTCCCAGCTCTGCCGCCTGAGCTGTAGAGGCTTATCTGGGGAATTCAGATTAGCCTGTACACTCCCACACACGCCAGCTGGGTGACCTTGGGCTAGTCACAGCTTCTCGGAGTTCTCTCAGCCCCACCTACCTCACAGGGTGTTTGTTGTGAGGGGGGAAGGGCAAGGAGATTGTAAGCCCCTTTGAGTCTCCTGCAGGAGAGAAAGGGGGGATATAAACCCAAACTCTTCTTCTTCTTTATTGTGGGGATGGAGAGTGACCACTATTGTGTAGTAGTAGTTGCTGTATTTTATTAAGCATTCATTAAATCTGTGATGCTGCTGTTCTGCTGGGGCATTTACCATTTTTACTGCCCCGCTCGGCTGTCAGATAACGTCCATCTGATAAACCTGGCTACAACTACGGCAGACGGAGTGCATTTGGCCTGGCGTAAGTAAAATGCGTTTCTGGTGAGTTCTCCCTGTTCTTAACAAGGAAACTCGAGCAGCAACATTCAGATGATAGTCCCCAGTTGAACTTCCACATTTGAGCTGGATTGGTGCTTTGTCGTCTGCCAGGAGCAAGATGGTTTCTTTGCAGCCTTCCCCATCCCTGTATCTGAATCAGATAGGCAAGAAACCTCTCTCAAATACCATTTTCCTCCTCTTTCTCAGCCATTCCTCCAGTTGATAACAAATTGTCAGTCTGAGAGCAGTCGCACCAGAGTTGTCTGGAATCAGTGAACAAACCTGGGCAGCTTTTTACAAATCTGTACACGCAGCAGTGCTTTCTGAACAGGCTGAGAATGGTACTTAGGTGTCTGCCCTTTCTCCTCCTGTGTGGATCTTTGTAGGAAGATCCCTTTTCCAAAGCTGGATCCCCGGTCCCCCCATCTCAGTATTACCATCTCTGACAGACAGCTGTCTGACATCCAGGCAGAGATCTTTACCTGCCCTCCTGCCTGAGATCCTTTAACAGGATCAGCTGTTGAAAAGATTTAAAAAAAAAAAACCAAAAAGGTTATTATGGGAAAGGTTTGTTTTAGAGGCTGTTTGTTTGTTCCTGTCCTTGTGTTTGGCTGTGGGCTGACTTTTCTTCCGCTGGCTTTTGGGCTGCTCGGTTTTTTGCTTTTGTTTTATCCAGAGTCAAATCATTATTTATTACTCAGCAGAAAGAGAAAGGAAAACTTGTCTTGCGTATCTGGAGACTAATCTCACTCTGTTGTTATTAGCATTGAAACAGACTTCCTGATACACCAGGTGAGCGTGACTGAGCTGTTGTCGGTGGATAAAATTGAAACGGATTAGAATTGAAATGCCGCCGCTAGCTTAGCTGCTATCAGATAATTGGAACTGTAGCTGAGCAGTCGCGCTTGCCGTGTTTTTTCTTCCCTCTGGCACTTGTGTGAACTTCATTCTGCGACTTCAGCTCTGGAGCAATACATTTTGTCACATTTTGTAAGACTGTTCTTCTCCTAGCCAGTCATTTACGATCGTGCAAACTGTGGATTTCTTAAGAAAAACTCCCTCCCTGCAGACTACTGAGTCTTCTTGGGTTAAGCAGTGAGTGCCTTTTGTCTGCTCACCTGCCTTTACCACAACTAGCTTGGGCCCCTTCCGCGCATGCAGAATAATGCACTTTCAATCCACTTTCACAATTGTTTGCAAGTGGACTTTGCTATTCCGCACAGCTTCAAAGTGCATTAAATGTGGATTGAAAGTGGATTATTCTGCCTATGTGGAACGGGCCTCGAATTTCTTCCTTCCTGTTCCACATTCTGTCAGTTGGGTTTGGGTGTCTGTGTGTGAAAAGGAGACCAACTCCCGCGTCATCTCAAGGGCTACCCTGTTTTTCAGCGGCGGGTTTGGGGTCTGGAATTTTGCTGTGCAGTCGAAGTGAAGCTTTATAGTGAAGCAGCTTATGAGCCTGTAGGATTCCAAACTCCTTGGGCCACCTGAGAATGGAACAGCCAGAAAGCTTAAACACCTGGGAGTGGGTGGCTGTTAAAGGGCTGACCTGTTGCCTGGACGAGACTGTAGTTTGGAGGGTGAAAATAGGGTTGCCCTTTTCTCAGAAGCTGCTGCCCATGGGGCTGCATGGGCATTCTATATTCAGAAAGTTTATCTCTGAGTGCCAGCTGCTGGAGGCATAGTGAGGAGGGCTGTTTCTTTCTTAGGGTCTTGCTTGTGAGGGCTACCCATGAGTGTCTGGAGTCTCTCTGCAGAAAATTGGAGAGATAGATGAAAAGGGGCCTCCGGGCTCATCCAGCAGGGCTGGTCTTCTGTTCCTATTGACTATGTGATGGCCCCTAAACGTTAATGGAAGAACCAGTTTATACCGCCCCCGCCTCCCGAAGAGGATAGATCTAGTGCTTGTGCCCTAATTTATAAAGAGAAACCTTTGTTCCATCAGGCTGTGTGGGGAAAGGTGTTTCTTCACTCTGGCGTGCCACTTTATTTTTATAACTATATTTAGCATGTGTTTCTGGGGCCTTAATGTTTACACTTGGGGACACATTTGTTATTTCCATTCGAGAATTTCTAAATCAGCTGTTCCTGATGTTTTGACATTCAAAACAAGACTTAAAAACAAGAAAGTTTATTCTAGAATTTGAGAAAAAAAATATCCATTATGCATACATAGCAATTTTGTGCAGAGCACTTATTCAATGTACAGTACATGCAAACCCACCTGGTATACCTCCCACGCAAGAGTCTTACAAAGTAACGTGATCTGCGTTCCAAGTGTTCCCGGTGCAATTTCCAAGTATTGGCTAGTCAACATATACACAACGCTTCCTAGAAAACTGCTGTCTCCCGACGACAAGGCAGCACATTTAAATTAAGCAAAATCCCTCTTGTAATAAAAAAGTGAATGAAACCCCAGACATATGAACTGTGAATCTACTCTGGCAATACAGTTAAGCAGAGGATAAGGCTGTAGGAGAAGAGTCCGTCTTGGAAGTGTTTTGCAAAATTGATTGTCCCTGTAAGTGATGCGGCAGTTTGAGAATGTGCGTTTGCACTGTGTGCTCATGCAAACAGTGCATCTGTTTTGTTCACACTATTAGCCCTTGTACCTTTTAACATACACTGAATACTGTTTAGTTAGAATATTAGCCTACCTTTTGTTTAAAAAGGAACAAGAATGCAGAACGGCCACAATGGATCACTTTCACGATCTGGAATCTGCTGGCTGGCTGCTTCTGGCATTCTGCTAGAACAGTGGTTCCCTATCTTTTTTATTATTATTATTCATGTACCCCTTGGCAACGCATTTCCCCAAAATTGTCCCCCTATATTAGAAAACCCATTACGGAATGTTGTGTGTGTGTATCCCCAAACGCTCTGGTGAACTGCAGTGCTAGCATGATTCCTTGGCCACATCTCTGCGCCATCAGAAGTCCCCTTATGGCTTCCATTGAAACTAGCGACTGAGCTTCCTCTCCACCCTCCTTCCCTTGCAAAATTGCAAAGCATAAAATGTCTTGAAGATTTCCTTATCGTTACCTTCCTGACTTAGGGTCCTTTCCCCACCTCGAAATTAAAAAAAAATTCTCCTACCACATTTTGACAGTATTTGTATCTGCGGCTGAGCTAATCTAAAACCCACATTGAAATTGTAGTTTGGACATAAATAAAGCTATCCCCCCCCCCCCTCCTCCGCCCCACACCTAAGACCAGGGCAGCATTATGGTAATTGTGAGTACGGCAGTGTTCTTGTTTTCTTGTGCTGTTGCAAGAGGCTCCCGATCCTGGTGTATGTTTTGGCATCCTGTTGGGGGACCCTGGTCATGAGAGAGGTGCGGAAACTTTTTTGGGGGGTTAAAAGTCTTTGGTGGGTGTGCACTGTTAGTCATAGGTGAGTCACCATCCATGTATATAACTTCCTTGGATTTTCAGATGAGTGGTTGTGCTTTGCTATTTAAAAATTTTCCTTCTGTGTTATCCCCGCCCCCGTAGTCACCCCCCACCCTGAAGTGGGGCTGTTGCTGCCGCTTTACTCAACTTTGTTGTTGTCCCCCTGGGCTTTGAAGTCCGCTGGCCGAATCTTCATCTCCACCCTTTTCAGGGAGTAGGTTTTGCCGTGCCAGCCGTACCAGGTGATTCCATCCGTGCTCTTGTTGTGTTCGCCGTTGCGGTAGTAGACGCCGTTCAGGTTGGAGTCTGTGCAGCAATTGTACCAGTAACCACCTTTCAAGAAGCAGAAAGATAATATATATATATCTGTGATCTACTTCTAAGACCATGACTTTCAGCCTTCAAGGTAGTTTGAGAATGTGGTAGTTTGAGAATGTGCGTTTGCAGTGGCAACTTGGGCATAGAGGAACTCTTGCCTTGGAACAGCATGTTGCAAAGGCTTCTGGGATGCACATTCAATTCATGTGGACCACTGGCCAGTCTTGAGTCCCTCTGTTACTTTGCCTTACCTAAAAGGGTGGTGTAAAGTATGCCAAGGTGCTCTTGGGCAGAGGTAGATCTAGGGTCCAGCAGCACAAGGCTAAACAGTTACCCCTGTCGATGGATTTCCATCATTTGCTGTGGTGGGATAAACATCCTGGACCGGCTGCAGCTTCATCTGCCCACTGTCTATGGCAGTGGTGGCGAACCTATGGCACTCCAGATGTTCATGGACTACAATTCCCATCAGCCCCTGCCAGCATGGCCAATTGGTCATGCTGGCAGGGGCTGATGGGAATTGCAGTCCGTGAACATCTGGAGTGCCATAGGTTCGCCACTACGGGTCTATGGTTTTTCCCAACCAAGGTGAGTTGCCCCTGCGTGTTCAAGGTGAGCCCCATTTCCAGACTCACAGTATAGGAACAGGAACCTGCACGCGACTTACCTTTGCGTAACAGCGCACAGTGGTCCACACATTTGTCATTGTCCTTGTCCTTGGTGCTGAAGGCTGTGTTGTTGTGGTATCTCATGGAGTCGTGTGGCATGTTGCCACTGTAGTTGGCCAGGAAGAGGCGGTAGCTGTTCAGCTCATTGCTGAGAGTGAAGTGGTTGTATTGCGCATAGCGAATGTTGCCGTTCCAGTCCTGCCAGGTGGGAGTAGGAAAGCAGTGAAGAGGGGAACTCTTTCATTACCCATCTAGGAAGATGTTTGCCTGCAGTACATATTGCCTGTTTCCTTGCAAAGTTTTACAGTCTTTCTTCTATTGATGTAGCACCTACAAAGTGATCTTGTTTGTTAGATAGTTTTCTTTTAAACTAATAATCAGTTCCCCCTCCCCCAATTTTACTTAATTTGTACTTCATGTTTCCTGCTTGTGGATGCCCAGAGTAGCTTGAGATATTGTCTCCTTCTCCGTTTTAAACTTGCAACAGATCTGTGAGATAGATTAGGTTGAGAGTGTGTAATTGGTTGAAGGTCACCCAGAAAGGTTTCTGTGGTAGGGTAGGGATTTGAACCCAGATCTAAAATACAGTTTTGTCTCCTATTTGGTAGACCCTCCAATGAAGGGAATTTCTTAGCGGTGTGGCCATCTTAGAAAATGCCACCTGTGTGCATAGGCTGTTTTCAATTTGTTTGAACGGCCTTATTAAGACAAATCACTAAACTGGCAACCTCATCATAGACCGGTCCGAAGGATTACTCATGCCCACGAGAGGTGCTTTTGGAAGTTGCCCTTGAACTACTCCACCTCTTAATGGCAGAACTTTATACCTGCCGCATGTTACCCTGGGTTGTCATAAGAACATAAGAAAGAGCCTGCTGGATCAGACCAGAGTCCATCTAGTCCAGCACACTGCTACTTGCTGCTGCTGCTGCTCCCGAGCACCTGGTCTGCTAAGGCATTTGCAATCTCAGATCAAGGAGGATCAAGATTGGTAGCCAGAGATCGACTTCTCCTCCATAAATCTGTCCAAGCCCCTTTTAAAGCTATTCAGGTTAGTGGCTATCATCACCTCCTGTGGCAGCATATTCCAAACACTAATCACACGTTGCGTAAAAAAATGTTTCCTTTTATTAGTCCTAATTCTCCCCCTCCCCCCATCATTTTCAATGTATGCCCCCTGGTTCTAGTATTGTGAGTTCTAGTATTGTCCTTGTGCTTGAAACTATTCACTTGCCTCCAGCTCCACACGTAGCATGGTTGGGCGCCTGGAGAGGCGGTGGATATGTTCGTTTCCCAGCCAGAAGTCTCCTTGGATGCTGCCAAACCCTTGTTTGTACTGTCTCCAGTCTCTGTTGAAGGAGGTCAGGCCGACTTTGCGCCTCTGGATGACGGTCCAGCCACCCCCGTCCGTCTCCATGTCGCAGTACACCTGGAGACATGGGAAACAGCAGCACTTCTGACTGGTCAACAAGGTTAGGGATGGTTTAGAACACTTTTAATTTCATTTTGCTAGGCTCAGAATGACTTGGACATGCTGCGCTGGGCCCGTTCTGCATTGTAGCCCTGCTGCATTTTGTTTTTCTGTTCTGGTGGCTCACTTTCGCAGTTGTAATTTGTTCGACATCAGCTCTGTTAAGGTTAAGATGCCAAACCTTTCCCCCCCCCCCCCCCCCCAGGACTAATCCGAAGGTGGTTTCAATCTGTTTAATTTATTAGATTCCCCTCTTCATAATGTTGGCTTCTGGAATACATAGCCTTATCCTGAGTAGTATTTTTTTAATTGTGATTTTTAAAAATATTATGCATTGTTGATTCTGTGCTGTGTTTTGCTATTTCCTTTCATTAAGTTTTACAAGCCACCTGTAGAGATTTTTTAGCTGAGGGTGTAGGAGTAGAAGTGTTCTTTTCAGTGCATGAAATAACACAACATGGATCCTTACCTGCAACTCTGGGGTTCCCAGGAATTCATCTGGGAGTAGCTTGTAAACACCGGAGGTTCTGTAATTCCTCTGATAAAGAGATGAGCAATCATAGACAGCATCTGTGAATTCAAGAGTGGCATGAAGTCATTCTGATGTCATTCTACTTCTCGTCTCTTCTTCCTGCCCCACCTGCCCAGTTTCTTAAGCCGTAGAGTAGTTTTAAATTATTGATGACTTCTATGTTGCGTTTGATAATCACAAATTCAAAAGTGTTTCTTTTCATTATCATCCAGTACATATAAACAAATAGCTTTCGATGTAATTGCACAGTGAACAACAAACAAAACACCCTCTTACATCAAGCCCCTCCCCCCAGTATCCCATAATTACAACTACATGGTTAAAACATTAGGAAATTACAGATACACAACAGTCCAGAAAGCCTGTCCTTGACCTCAGATACAGATAGGGAAAAGAACCATTTTTAAGGACATTCTTTCCATTTTTCCAGTTGAAAAACTGGGTGATTTTTAGGGGCATCTAAAAAGACTACGGAATGTTTTCTCCTTTTAGCAGGCATGAAGTGCTTATGAAGGACAGATTTTTTTTTTCACACGCAAAATATATACTACGAAAAAGTCTGAGGACTTTTCCAATGGGAACATTGTGAAATTTTGAGGAGCACTGAAAAATACCCCATGATTTCCCCCCCCCCCCTTTGGAATGACTTAAATGACAGACCAAGTTTTACTGGCAATGTGTAGCAAGAGCATTTGGATGGGACTGCCCAAGAGTCAGATGAACACCCTGAAAATCTTGTCAGTCTCTAAAGCTACTGGACTTAAGGAGGATTCTGGAAGCCACAGTGGCTCCCCTTTGGGGAGAAAGACGGGATAGAAGTGAACGGAAAATAAATAAGTCAAAGCACTTATAGAACAGGTTGCTCCAGTGGACTGTAGCCAGTAAATTGAGCTACATTCTGCCAGGGAAGTAAGAGCCAGGTGCAAGAAGGCCTGGTGAATGTTGAGTGGCACACACTTGCACCGTGCTATCATTTCCTTTAGGAAAACCTAGAAGATGTGTGCCCAGGTGTCAGGTGCTGTGAAGAGCCCTGGTCCTGCTGCATGCAGAATTGTTCTACTTTCTGAATATAAAAGATCCAGTTTCCCTTTGTTCCATTAAGAAGAAGAAGAAGAGTTTGGATTTATATCCCCCCTTTCTCTCCTGCAGGAGACTCAAAGGGGCTTACAAACTCCTTGCCCTTCCCCCCTCACAACAAACACCCTGTGAGGTGGGTGGGGCTGAGAGAGCTCCGAGAAGCTGTGACTAGCCCAAGGTCACCCAGCTGGCATGTGTGGGAGTGCCCAGGCTAATCTGAATTCCCCTGATAAGCCTCCACAGCTCAGGCGGCAGAGCTGGGAATCAAACCCAGCTGGGACTCTTTAGTTTGGAGAGGAGACGTCTGAGGGGGGATATGATTGAAGTCTATAAAATTATGCATGGGGTAGAAAATGTTGACAGAGAGAAATTTTTCTCTCTTTCTCACAATACTAGAACCAGGGGGCATTCATTGAAAATGCTGGGGGGAAGAATTAGGACTAATAAAAGGAAACACTTCTTCACGCAACGTGTGATTGGTGTTTGGAATATGCTGCCACAGGAGGTGGTGATGGCCACTAACCTGGATAGCTTTAAAAAGGGCTTGGACAGATTTATGGAGGAGAAGTCAATCTATGGCTACCAATCTTGATCCTCCTTGATCTCAGATTGCTAATGCCTTAGCAGACCAGGTGCTCAGGAGCAGCAGCAGCAGAAGGCCATTGCTTTCATATCCTGCATGTGAGCTCCCATAGGCACCTGGTGGGCCACTGCGAGTAGCAGAATGCTGGACTAGATGGACTCTGGTCTGATCCAGCAGGCTAGTTCTTATGTTCTTATGTTCTTAACCCGGTTCCTCCAGATTAGATACACGAGCTCTTAACCTCCTACGCCACTGCTGCTCCTCAAGAGTCCTTCTTGTCTCTTAAAAGCACCTGAGAAAAGTATTGTCGAAGGCTATCCCCTGAGAAAACTCCCACAACGGAGTCAGGCAAAATAGGCTGTTGCAGGTTCACCACCCTTCAGGCTCGGCTGTGTTGATCTGGTTGGATGGCCAGGCCTGGAGCCAGCATGCCTGCTTCGATTGTGCAGCTGGGCAGATGAACCAAGTTATCAGCCCCAACATGTTTGGGCAGTTCATGGTCTGTTTTCTGCTTCAAAGCCCACCTCTGTTCATCAGCTGCATTCCCACTCAAGCGAGCGCGCTTTGGAAACCTTTGTTTCCTGTCTGTGTAGGAAATGAACACCCAGCTGCTCCAAGGGGGCAGAGACTGTGTCTGAGGAGCATTTTTTATCCATACTGACAACTTTGACCATGTGCAAGTAGAATGATTTCCACCTGTTGGGAATTGGTGCCAACTGTGATTTCCTTGTATCCAGTGGTTTAAGTCCTTCATGTGGTTGCCTTTACTTCACGGAGGTTATGCAGGAAGAGACTTTATAAACAGTAAAGACAAAAGATCTTTCTCTGGTACTTGTAATTTTTTTTCCTTCAGAAATGTCTGCCTACTGAGAATCCACTTTATGAAGGAGAGAAGAGTTTGGATTCTCTCCTGTAAGGAGCTTCAAAGGGGCTTACAATCTCTTTTCCCTCTCCCCCACACTCAACAACAAACTCCCTGTGAGGTGGGTGGGGCTAAGAGAGCTCTGAAGAACTGTGACTAGTCCAAGGTCACCCAACTGGCATGTGTTGGAGTACACAAACTAATCTAGTTCACCAGATAAGCCTCCACAACTCAAGTGGCAGAGTGGGGAATCAAACCCAGTTCTCCAGATTAGAGTGCCCCTGCTCTTAACCACTACACCACACTGGCTCCAGTGGGCTCCAGTCTACAGATTTTATGTCATGATAACAACCTGTTGGTCTTTAAGGTGCTACAAGACTCTGTGTTTCAACATATAGTTTATCCTAGATAATAGTGGGTTTTAAACAAGTTGCAGAATGTCTCTCAATCAATACTCAACGCTGAAAAAGTTTGGAAATATCTTGTACCTACTGGAGACCTACGCAGTGGTCTGCCTCTAAGGAAACACAAATAGGGACTGGATTTTTAAAAATCTACTACTTTCCATTGAAAACAGTCAGCACCTAGGCATTTCTTTATCTGCACGTTGGTAGTCTAGAGATATTTTATTCTGGATTGCATGCAATTTTTAATGCAGGTTATCCCATACCCTGTTTAAAATCATCCACCCTTTAAAAGCAGAGCCATAAATCTCATCTATTGAATGAAAGATTGGAGATCTTTTAAGTCGTTTGGAAAATACATCTCCTGCTTTTAACAGTGTCTTCGATTATGGGCAGTGTACTTGGCTGAGGAGAGAAATCGTTAATAGAAGAAAAATTGAAAATATATAATCTGATCGTGCCTCTCTCTTTGGCTAGAGGGCAGAATAAGATATTCTAGGCAGATTTTGAAGTACTGCAGTCAAAAGCTCTACTCTTGCTCCCCAAATCCAGTTTGATATCCGTGTCTACTCAAATGAAATCAGCATTTATTTCAGTGGAATTTACAACCAAGTAACTGTGCAGAGCATTACAATCAACCTCATTTGTCATTCTGGGAATTCAGCTTTCCTGAGGGGGAATAATCCCCAATTGATGGATGCGATTTGTGGCAAAACCCGAAGGCCCCTCTGAAGTGGCAATTTCCCCCCCCCGCAGGCACGCTTTTGGAGAGATTCCTAGAGACACCTGTGGAAAATGCTGCTTTCAAGGAGGCTTAACTAAGAAGCTCCGTGAGCAGGAATTCAGCATGCTGGTCACAGATCTTTCTTGGAAGAAAAATCCACATGGATTTTCCTCCCCCAATATCAGTGTTATGAGTTCCACAGCTGTAATTTCAGAAGCTTACCCACCGAGAAAAATCACTTCACCAGAACTGGCCTCCGGGGAGGCACGAGCCGGTGGCTGTTTTCCCCTCTCTGCTTTTACGAGCAGGGCCTCGTCGGTACTGGGGATCTGCTCCTTACCAGCGGATGTTTGCGTGACCGTTTGGGCCGCCTGGAGCTGCACGATGCCCAGCTGGTTGTTCATCTCGGAGTACTTCCCTTCCACATCATTGAGGCGCAGGTCCATTTGCTTCAGGGTCCCTTCCAGCTCCATCACCTGCACGATGGCGTTCCCCATCTCGTCCTCCTGCTTCTTGCTCAGCTCTTCGATCAAGGCGGTCAGGTTGCCCACCTGCATCTTCAGGTCCTTCAGCTCCTCGCAGCAGCCCACAGCCTTGATGCTCCCGCTCACCACCTTCCTCTTGGGAGGCTTCTGCAGGCACACGGGGTGTACGGCCAGAGAGATGGTTATCGCGCATAACCAGGCCACCTGGGTGCCGACCGTGCTCTGCATTTCCCCCCCTTGCTCCCAGCAACTGCGTAAGGAATTCCCAAATTCACCCCTGGCGGAACTGACTTCAGGCTTGAAGTTTGCAGGTATGAGAGTCTCTTTAAGGACAGTTGCAAACTGAGAGCCTTGTGCTTGCCTCTTTTTTCTCTCTCTCTCTCTCTCACACAGTGGACTGAGACTGTCAAAGGTAGAGAATTCACTAGGATGCTGTGCTCTTTAGAAGTGTCTGTGTCTGTCTGTCTCTCTCACACAGGACACATCTTAAATAGCCATCGCTCCCGTGTACCTCCACCCCTTGACTAGCCTGTTAAGCCACTCCCAGTTCATCTGTTCAAATCAGGTAAAACCAAGGCAGCTTTAGGGCATGTGTGTTTGTGTTTAGGAGGGGGAAGGCTTTCCATTTCAGTTTTGCCATTTTTGCAGATGGGAGGGGAGACGGAAGAAGTAGCAGCATACTATTGGATTTTAGCCTTCCCGGTGACTAATATTATGGCATGCCGAGGAAGGGAACAGGATGGGAAGTCCGGTAAAAACACAGGTTTCCATGGGCTTCGTGATTATGTAATAGTCTGGCAGACTGCCCTCCTCTCTGGGGGTAAATCCCATTTCTAAGAGCCCTCGTTAAAATAGCCAGCATGAGCCATGCCTCCAGTTTGTTTTCCTGGCCATCTCAGTTGGAAGGAGCCAAAAGGCCAATTGGTTTGACATTCCTCTTGGGGGGAAAGGCCCATGTTGTACCTCAGGCAAATGCCCTACACGGGAGGTGTTTGCCGAGCAGGTTACAGAGCCAAACAAAGGAAGTGAATAGGAAATCTGAAGCCAATTCTGACATCGGGTGCCACGCATGAGCAAGGTGTGAAAATTCATTGGGTGCAAACATTCAGTTTCTGCCAGTCCTTGCCACCCTGAAAAGAAATGTCCCTTCCTGGCATTAACCCACGCCCCCTTTCCTGTTACGGAACCCTCGTCTCTACCAGAAGTTAGAAAAGGCATCAGAGAAACATGTTGCTGTTTGTTGACATCCACTGTTCTTTATTTATTTATTTATTGTTTCAATTTCTATACCGCCCGATCCCCGAAGGGCTCCGGGCGGTGAACAACATAATATAAACATAAAACAGGAGCAAATCCAATACAACACAATACATAGGCTCCATCAATAAAACATCTTAAAATACATAAAACGGTGGCTAATAATTAACATTTAAACAAAAGGCGTCCAAGCCTCAATTTCAGCCCACCCCAAGAGGGGGACGGCAGGCCCCTCAATGTGAGGGCTCTGATGTACCAGTGCCAGGGCAAGGAGCAGTTGGGGGCACCATATCAGCAGCTGGGCACTCCAAAGGCCCGGTGGAACAACACGGTCTTACAGGCCCTGCGGAACTCACCAAGGTCCCACAGGACCCAGACAGTTGGAGGAAGGGTGTTCCACCAGGCCGGGGCCAGCGCTGTAAAAGTCCTGGCCCGTGTGGAGGCCAGCCGCATCATTGAGGGGCCAGGGACCACCAGCAAATTGACCTCTGCTGAACGATGAGGCCTAGTAAAGGAAGACATATGGGGTGATCGCGATCCCGAGAGGTAACGAAGGGGTCCACAGGTCACCGAATGTCCCTTAAATGCCTTCTGTCACTTCTTAGACAGGCAACATTCACCGCAGGGTAAACTGAAGGCCGGGAGCAATGAGGTGATGGCGGCTTATCAGTGTTGCTGCAAGTAAAATATTGTGGTGTTTTAGTGTCACAGTGGAATTATTCAAGGCAACTTAGTAGACATTAAACCCAAATAATAGTTTGAACCCACATTAGACAGCAGTGACAAAAACAACAATAAAACTGCATTCGATCAAAAGTAATGAGACCTACCTTTTTAAAACTCTTGATTCTGCTTCAAAGGGCTCAGGGTGACACACGTGGTACTGTCCTCCCCTGTTTTATCTTCACAACAACCCTGTGAGTTAAGTTAGGCTGAAGGATAACAGCTGGCCAGCGTTCACTCCGTGACCTTCGTATCTGCTCGGGCAACTAAGCTCTGCATTTACTGACCCTAGTCTGGTGCTCTAATCCAGTGGTGGCGAACCTTTGGCACTCCAGATGTTATGGACTACAATTCCCATCAGCCCCTGCTGGCAGGGGCTGATGGGAATTGAAGTCCATAACATCTGGAGTGCCAAAGGTTTGCCACCTCTGCTCTAATCACTAGTCCGCACCAGTCGCTCTCCAGGTTTCTCTCCTGCTATCATACCTACACAGCACCCGAACAACCGCTCTCTTTTTTCCTTTTAAAGCAAGCTGCTTGGGGTTAACAGGCACCCTGACCTTCTAGCAGCCTTCTAGGAAAGGCAGCAGTGGCGTCATTGATATAATGGTGGAAAGGAAGACTCCAGATCCACTTGAGCATCCTGGAAATTCATCTTTCAGTCTATATAGCTGAGCTGCTTGTATACATGCACGGCCTCGGGCTCCCTCTGTTTCCCATGACCTGAGATAGCACCAAATTCCAACGCTCAGAAACCGCTGGTTTTTCCTGTGTCAGAGCTAAGATTCGTGTCTGGCAGATGCTTGGACTGTTTTCCTGTTGTGCGCCCAGGCTGTGTTTTAAGACCCGGTGGCCTTCTCCCCTCCTGGCACACCCCGACCTTCGGCCTTTTTCATTCTCTCCAAATCCTGTCTGAGTCGCCCTCCCAGCCACAGTTTCTCTGGGGCAAATTCTTCTTCGGGCCTCTTGTGATGAGAAACATATTTGTCCAGACTGGAGGCCAAATAGGGAAGCGAGCTGAGTGTTGTTTACTGTTTCCCTGACTTGTCCTCATTCTCCTGGTATCTCTCCTACTTGTGTCCCATCTCACCTGTGCTGAGACCAAATGATGGGGGGAGTTGTCCCTTCTGAGGCTTGTGTTTGCCAGACTGGTTTGTGCACAGGGCATGGCGCAGGTGAGCTGGCTTTTTGACAAGTTTTAAATGGAACGCTCAAAACAGAAAATTCCACAGGTTCTGTGGTCACAGGTAGAGTGCCTCAGCACCTGGATGCTTTTCCATTTTCCAGCAGCAACTTGTTTCTCTGTGGTCGCTGGCATCTGAGCAGCTTTCTAATTTCTCTCAGCTAAGGACATTCCCAGTTGCTGATTAAAAAATCTGTTTCCTTTCCAGTTTTTTCTTTGCGCAAGTCAATCCTATAAGTCTTTTTAGTTGTACCATTTTCTGTTTCCTTGTCTCCAGTTCTGCCTGTTTGGTCTCCTCAGTTTTTAACTTTGTGTACATGTGTTTGTCAGTTGCTTGTAAATGACATTTTTAAAAGGCAGCACAATTCTGTCAAAGAAGAGAAGAACCGCAACAAATGGGGGACCGCCAGTAGTGAAAATGTGCAAAATGAAAAGACTAACAACAGCAATATATGGGAATGAAAAGAAACCAGGCAGGACCTATTGGTGCACCCGGGGATCCAAAATTCTCATTTCAAAATAGGGAGCTCACGCTGGTAGAAATTGGCTCTCCCGAGGCCTGTCAGGGGCTCTGTAGTCCCCATCCAGTATTCCTTCCATTTGGCCAGCCATTCTGCAGTCTGTAATTTGGCTTCTGTACAGCTTGAAGACATTATATACAAGAAACAGTCTGAATCAGAGTTGTGTTATTTCACTTTATGTTAAGTTTAATGGCAGGTCTCATTTTCCTTTTGCTGATTCCTCTTTTACAGGACATCAGCTGGCCCCTCCCCGCCAAAGGCCCCAATTCTGTTTTATGAGTCGATGAGAGGGTTTCAGAGTCTCATGAAAACCGACATAAATTTTACGTTTATGACCGGGAAGACGATGAAACCATAAGGCAGATGTTCCTTTCTCCGCTTACTGTGTCTAAGACAACGGAGCTATTTTTGCCCTTGTGGGGAACACTGTAGAGCCGAAGGAGGGATCCAATTTGAGTTTTTAAAAAATTGCTGTGAGGGTCTAATCAATGTAATGTGCTGGTGTTGTTTGTGCTAACTAGGGCAGCACACTGGCTGTAAACACGTTTTGAAAGTGTGCTGGTGAGATTAATTTGCCATCCAACAGAAGCGTCTCCTGTCATTCTGCGAACATGATCGTCTATGCAAACGTGTAAATATTTAACATGTCTTTACTTCTGCTATTAAAAAAGGCACTGAATTGATATATAACGGTAAAGTACACACCTGTTCTTATTCCACATATTGCACCTGTTAAGTGAGTGTTCAGATAAAAGTGAAACTTGCTGTAGGGGAAAAGCTCCAGAAAACTGTGCTGAAATTATTCACCACAAAGCATTCACTTTGTGGTGGGCAGGGGAAGGGGTGGGCAGGCAGTAAAAGCTGCTACCCCCAGAAATGTGGTGCCACAGAACTGAAAGCTATTCCCCTGCAGCCATATCCTAGTGCAGTCGTGGCGAACCTTTGGCACTCCAGATGTTATGGACTACAATTGGCCATGCTGGCAGGGGCTGATGGGAATTGTAGTCCATAACATCTGGAGCGCCAAAGGTTCGCCACCACGGTCCTAGTGGAATGGGACTGTTAAGGGGAGGCAGGCATGTATACTCCAGTTGTGATCAAAGAATCGGTGCCTTAATGGACATAGGTATTTCCCAGTCTGCAGTAGTCAAATGGAAGAGAGAAACCTAGGTTTATGTTTTCACAGGCTTCAATTTGAAGGTAACTGATATGGGGAAACATTATTCAAGAAGTCGCAAGTTCTTAGAAACTCACTGATATTTTTTTATTTCTCCTGGAAAAAGAGAATGATTTCTCCAGATCTATACATGTGAGGAGGAAAAAAATCTACCTTTTTCTGACCAGCTTGCTTGTTGTAAATCTTGGCTCTTGCAGTTCAAGCCAACGGTACCACTGCCTGAACTACACGCGCCTTCATAATTTCTTCCCCTCTCTTGTTAGGCGCAGACCTGAAAACAATCTTGTAATTTCATTAGAATGTCACAGAATTCCAAAAGCTGGTGCATGAACGTCTGATGGAGGGTGAGAGCCAAAATATGCTGTGCCGCTGTTCGTAGAGGGAGGATCTGAGTTTTTTGAGACACGGAGAGAATTCTCAATTTGGAAACTCCAACTGAGAAAATATTTTTGACTTTGACTCCTGTAAACATGCAGCCTGGCAGGAATTCGAGTTGGATCGTAAACAGTTGAGCTTCCGCCAGGCTTCTAGGAAAAGTAAGCTCTCTTTCCCATCTGCCTTGGTACCGCTTCCAGCCACAGAAGAGAATGCTATTGTTTGACTCTCCTCCTTTCAAACAACACATTCCAGGTGGTGATGGTAAAACTGATTTCATAATTTGTCAATAGGCCATCAATAACAGTTGAGCTCCTTTGCAAAACCAAAACAAAAGGCAGACGCCCAGGCAAGCTATGAAATGGATTCTCAGTATAGAATGGATCCCCAGGAGTTGGCCGTTGGCTGCAGAAAAAAACGCAGAGGAGCCCACCTTCAAGAGGCTGGAAGAGAGTCTTGTTTTTGTTGATTTCCTGCAGAGCATCTTAATTGAGTTAGTGAGTTTCCTTAACTTAATCATGCAGAGCTGAAATCCTCCAGGTCATCTCAGATATTGCTTCAGTTCAGTCCCGTGCTCCATGTTTCTCCCTCTGAGGATGTTACTCAGGACAGTTGGTCGTTGTGGGCTTTCCGGGCTGCGTGGCCGTGGTCTGGTAGATCTTGTTCCTAACATTTCGCCTGCATCTGTGGCCAGCCCCACCTACCTCACAAGGTGTCTGTTGTGAAGGGGGAAGGGATAGGAGATAGTCAGCCCCTTTGAGACTCCTTATAGAAGGGAAAGGTGGGGTATAAATCCGAACTACTACTACTACTACTCCTTTTCTTCTTCTTCTTCTTCTTCTTCTTCTTCTTCTTCTTCTTCTTCTTCTTCTTCTTCTTCTTCTTCTTCTTCTTCTTCTTCTTCAATCCTCTCACACCCTCTCCATTCCCTGTAGCAGGGTTTGCATATTTCAAATTCCAGTTGGATTTCTGAATGTGCATTGGAGCCACACTTGGATCAACTATTCTGAAAGTCAAAGCACTTTTTGATAAGGACTGAAATCATTTGCTGAGTGATCTCCATTCTACTACTGAGGAAAGGAAACGTTTTTTAAAAAGATGCTAAAAACTGAGCTTCACCCCCTCTCCTCTCTCCATTTCCGATGTTTAAACATGCTCCATCTTGTTTCGTCTTATTTAAGGTACGGAATATTTCATCTTATTCCAGAGAGAAGGCCAGCTAGTCAGAGGCCGTAAAAGAGCAGCACTAATTACGGACAGGGAAAAAAAGAGATAATGGCCAGTTTGTCAGCAGGTTTTGACAAGAGAGATAAAGTTGGGAGTAATTAGCTGTCTGGCTTGTGCTGGCAGTGAAGCGCCTGCCCGTGGATATCTTTGGGCTGCAAAACGGGACAGTGCTCTTGCTTGGGATGAAAGACACACCTGTCCCATTTCCCTCCCCAGAAGAGCAGAAGTTTATCTCTGAAGTTCACCTCTGAAGTCAGCTGTTAGTCAATAACATTGGTGTTAGCAGTAATTTGAAGGCAGTTTTGGAAGCGAGGGCTGGCTGCTGCAAGAGCGGGATCCTCTTTCCAACATGAACAGATAGCCAGGCTGTTGTTACACAGTCCATTACTTCTGCCCGGCTTCTCTGCAATCCAAGCCGGCAGTCTACATCTTCAGCCTCCAGGAGGTCTATTTTAGTAGACGCAAGACTTTGGTAAATGGATCCCAATCTTTGGGAGAGGAAAACCCTCTCAAACATATCAGTATAGATTCATATATAGAAGAAGAGTTTGGATTTATATTCCCTCTTTCTCTCCTGTAAGGAGACTCAAGGCGGCTTACAAACTCCTTCCCTTCCTCTCCCCACAACAGACACCCTGTGAGGTAGGTGGGGCTGAGAGAACTCCCAAGAACAGTGACTAGCCCCAGGTCACCTAGCAGGAATGTTAGGAGTGCAGAAACACATCTGGTTCACCAGATAAGCCTCTGCCACTCGGGTGGAGGAGTGGGGAATCAAACCCGGTTCTCCCGATTAGAATCCACCTGCTCTTAACCACTACGCCACACTGGCTCCTGGCTAGCAGTTATGCAGAACCCTGTTTGGTGCTCAAAAGACTTCATGAGACCAAAACACGGTTGGGCCACATCAAGTGTCCATCTGCTTCAAGGTCCTGGTTGCATTTGTAGTGAACCAGACGCTCCTTAGCAGCCCACAAGTAGAGCATGCAGCTGACACCCCCACTGCTGCCCCCAAGCAGTTGTATTCAGTGGTATCTGCACTGTGATTAACATTTACTTTACTGAGAAATGTGTGTAGAGCTGTCTGTTTGTTTGCACCGTGTTCAAAGCATGGCTGGAACTCTCAGTAAGGTTCCGGGGTTCCTTTGTTGTTTGGGGAAACCAGCCACTGTGGCAGGCTCACTTTGAACACTTTTCCTTTCCTTTGTTGTGGGATAAATTATAAGAGTCAGAAGGAGCAATAAAAGGAGCCTTGAAAAGCCCAGGCACCCATTAAAAAAAGTCATAATGAAAAATAGGCACATGTGGTAGGACACTGTACATTGCCTGAGCCCTTTCTAGTGACTTATAAAACCAGTGTGAAGTCGCTGCAAAAGATCACAGCTTTTTTGCTCTGCTGCCCAGGTGTTCCAGGGTTCACAGGAGACCTCCTTGGCTTGCCCCTCCACCGGATGGCAGACCAGGCAGCTGCTGTTCTGACAGCTTTGCCAAGAGAGAGACTTCTTAAAGCACTGGACGCTGCATTGTGGCAAACAGCAGGAAGAGCTGTGGCCAACGCCATTCTTGCATGGCAGCGTAAAGCACCTGGGGTCTCGAACCCAGCACCCTGCGGGGACCAAAATCCTGCACCCCAGCTCAGGCATGGGGCCATGTTGCAAGCAGTTACTCTGGGAAGTGCAGCCTAGACCAGCAAGCAGAGGCAGGTGACAGGTGACAGGTGACGAGACAGCCTATCAGGGGCTTAGCTGGGGTTATATATGCTCTGCTTTTGATTTTGCTCCTCCGTCCTAGCCACTGGTTTAACGTGAATGGACCCGACTCAGCAGTGCCTCTGTGCCAGAACTTGATTTTCTGCCTGCCACAATTGCCCCTGCTGCTTCTGGCCTTTGTGTGCCCGTCATCTTGCTGTGTGCCTCTAGCGTGGCCATCTCAGTTTCTTCCCTAGAGAAGCTCGTCTAACCAGAATCCCTCCTGGCACCGAGGCTGTACAGTGGGCTGCAGGTGGTCCATTCTTCTACGGCAGGGGTAGGGAACCTTTAACACTCAAAGAGCCATTTGGACCCATTTTCCACGGGAAAAGAAAACACTTGGAGCTGCAAATAATTTTTGACATTTAAAATAAAGATAACACTGTATATATTGGGCTTTTTTACCTTTTACTCCACTCATTCTGAGAAGCGCATGGATGCACCCACCCTGCTGCCTGCAGGGCGGGCAAGGATGGGGCCAGTGGTTCGGCCTTGCTGGCCACTGGGAAAGCGCCCGCCCTGCCCGAACAAGGCAAGCGAGAGGGGAAGCCCGCGGCGCTGCCCAGCCAGCCGTGGGCAATTGGTGTGCTCGCCCTGCTGCCTGCAGGGCGAGCAAGGATGAAGTTGGCAGCTCGGCCTCGCCGGCCGCTGGGAAAGCACCCACCCCGCTCCAACGGGGCGGGCGAGAGGGGACCACGGCGCAGCCGGCTGCGGGCAATTGGTGCATCTGCCCTGCTACCTGCAGGGTGGCAAGGATGAAGCCGGCAGCTCAGCTCATGGAGCCGCAGTGCAAGGGTAGAAGAGCCGCATGCGGCTCTCGAGCCGCAGGTTCCCTACCCCTGTTCTACGGCTTCAGATTTGGTTGCACACTGTGGGCAATACCAGCTTTCTAGCATTAATAGTTTTCTCTGTCTGTTCTCGCTCGCACTTTGAACTATTGATGTTCTTCAGCTTTGGGGTAACTCTAA
Source organism: Sphaerodactylus townsendi (assembly GCF_021028975.2). NCBI lineage: Eukaryota > Metazoa > Chordata > Lepidosauria > Squamata > Sphaerodactylidae > Sphaerodactylus > Sphaerodactylus townsendi. The sequence continues at coordinate 31,730,943 of NC_059440.1, forward strand.
AACCTTAGAAATCATGGTCCGAAAGCCTTTGGCACATAGAAAGGGGAAGGGGTTCCGTCGGGAGAAGGCTGCGGTGTTTAAGAGAGATCCAGGGGATGTTCTTTGCCGCTCTACTGCTCATCTGGGGGCCCTTTCTGGTTCCTCCAAGCAAGCAGCACGTTAAACAGTTGAACCCTCTGTTGTGAAGTGTTAATTTCTTTTTCAGGCCTTATGGGAATTTAGCTTGAGAGTGTGGAAGTACTGATTCCTGCTTTTCTGAAACAGTAGGGATAATGGTACTCAAGGTCCATCAAGGGAAACCTAAAATATTCACGGTTGGGGTTTTGATAGCTTAAGGGGCTGTTTTGATAGCATGTGGGGATGATCGGGAGGGAGGAGCCGGCTGAGGAGAGGAAGCTGCAGCTTAAGGGGAAGGCAGCCTGGAGGAAATTAAAACAGGATAAAAATCAGACATGTGAGCCTTGCTAAAGTCCCTTTGTTGAAAATCACATGGCAGCAGGCGTTTGCAGAACTGGCGGGCTGCTGTTTGGGAGACTAAAGCAAAGGGATCGAGAACCCTGCGGTGAATGGCTGCTTCGGAGAGTCAGCACTGTCTTACCATCTTCAGAAGCATCAGTGGCCTGCAAGTCCCTGTCAGGGCACAGCAGTGTTCATGCATGTCTTCTACCTTCAGGGAATGCTTCCCACGGTGGTCAGTCAGCCCAGGGAACCCTTGGTTGTCTCCTCGCAGGGTCCTGCCAAGCACTGGCCAAGTCTTTAGGACTTCCTCGTTGCATTCTGCATTAGCCGAGTCCCTCGCAGAACACAAGCGGCGCTTTCCTGAAGCCTCTAAGGGCAGAGAAAAGTCTGCAGAGGCGGGCAGGCTGTTTGTAGGGAGACTCTTCATCCACGGTGACTGACTGACCTTCTCATTACAACCCAGTGGTGTAAAAAACAATCCCAAGCTTTGTCTGTACATCTTAGCTCAGAGGTGTCCAGCTCTGGTGCTTCAGATGTTCGTGGACTACAGTTCCCATCAGCCCCTACTGGCATGGCCAATCCCAAAAGCAGGGGCTGATGGGAATTGTAGTCCATTAACAACTGAAGCGCCAGAGTTGGACACCTCTGCCTTAGATGCCTAGAGTTGCCAGCTCAGGATTGAGAAATACCTAGTTATTTTGGGGAGGGTGGGATTGGGGAGGGGAGCGATCCCATTGGGATGCAATGCCATCTAGTCCAAAGCAGCCATCTTCTCCAGGAAAAGTGATCTGTGTCATCTGAAGATCAGTTTTAATAGTAGGCCTTGCTCATTCCAGTTTGAGAGGACAGTGATGGCCTTGGATTGGGCTCACTGCCCCAAGGTGGGTCTTGTTCACTGGATGCCGGGATCTGCCCTTAAATGCCGTTCTTTCTCTTGTCCCTCTTTTCCTTTCCTAGCATTAACAACAAGTTGCAGCAGCCCGAGGCCGCTTCTGGGGTGCTGGAATATGCCATGAAGCACTTTGGAGAGCTGGTGAGTAACCTCTCTTTTCCTTTGCCTTGAGTGAGAGCGATTGCACAGCCCCTTGGTGGAGTCAGGAACCCCACTGAACAGGAAAGGTCTGAATTAAGGCATATTTCTGCCCTCACTTCCTGCCGTGAGAGAGGATGGGCTGATCACTGGGCACCCACCAGGCAAAGAGAAGTTCAAATCTCAGAGAGAAGAAGAAGAAGAAAAGTTGGATTTATACCCTCCCTTTCTCTTCTGTAAGGAGACTCAAAGGCGCTTACAAACTCCTTGTCCTTCCCCCCTCACAACAAACACCCTGTGAGGTAGGTGGGGCTGAGAGAGCTCAGAAGAACTATGACTAGCCCTAGGTCACCCAGCTGGGGTGTGTGGGAGTGAATTCCCCAGATAAGCCTCCACAGCTCAGGCGGCAGAGCGGGGAATCAAACCGGGTTCCTCCAGATTAGAGTGCACCTGCTTGTAACCACTACGCCACTGCAGAAACACATGGCAAAAAATGTGTTTCCCTCCAAGGAGTGCAAACTGCTTTGGATCTAGAAAGCCACTTTAATTCAATGAAGGGCAAACCCAGTCATGGGGAGCAGGGGATAGCCCCCAATGCCCAGAACACATGCCACTCTGGAGGGTTCACCATCTGTGGCAGCAGTAGAGTCTGTGTCCTGTTGCAGCTGATGACAGAACTCCTGCGTGTTTTTTTCCCTTTAATGAACCCGAGTCGGACCCAGCAGGTTCTGTCTCCTTTTGGACTTGAGCTTTGGAGCAGCCAGCCCAAGGAGCCCCAGAGGGAGCTATTTCCAGGCCGGAGCTGCAATCTCTCACGTGGATGGCGCTGGTGGTGCGCGTAGCTCTAGCTGACCTGCGGGCCATTAAAAAAAAACCCCGCCGCTTGGCATTCTTCACAGCAAGAACTGCCAAGGGCTGAGCAGAAAAGAACATTGGCCTGGAGCCCACGCTGAGGGGTGGGGAACAGAAAATCTAAAAAGATTCCAAGTGCCTTTGTGTTATTTTTATTAATACCTTGAAGCTGGGAATCCGTAAAGAAGCCAGTGGTGGGTGGGGGGAAAGGGCCAGTTGGAAAACCGTCCTCGGTTGGCACTTTTTAAAAAAGTGTTGTTTGGAGAGTAGGGGGCGCAGGCCATTCCCCTCCTCCGCCGCACAGCGTCCCAGCTGAAAGCAAACCACATGATCGTGGGCTCGGCCATTAGCGTTGCCGTTGCCAAGTTTCCTCCCTGCTGCTTTTGTTTAAGTGTGTTGATGTGACTCAGGTTTTGGAGCTGGCAGGGGGCTGGCAAAGAAGGGGTAGGCTCTGCTGCTCTCCGGCAGTCTCCCGCTGCGTTTTTTCACACTAAGCATAATTAGTATGTGGTGTTTGTTGCTGTACAAAGTCGCAGCGGCCTAAAGCACAAAATTCCAAAAAGGAGACAAAGTTTCCCCCCTCCCCCTCTGTAACAGTTTAGGCATGATGGCTAGTGTGGTAGACCAAGTTGTACCCTTCTGTGCCCTTTGACTTCAGCCAACTTAGAACGATGTAACACTGGCGCGTTGTGGGATTTCCGGGCTGCATGGCCGTGTTCTCGTAGCGTTTTCGCCTGACGTTTCGCCTGCATCTGTGGCTGGCCTCTTCAGAGGATCTGATGGTAGTAAAGCAAGTGGGGTATGCTTTTTAATCCGGTCCTCCACTCTTTCCCTGCCCACACAGGAAATCCAGGCAACCTGGTATGAGAAACTGCACGAGTGGGAAGATGCTCTGGTGTCCTATGACAAGAAGATGGACACGAACAAGGATGACCCGGAGCTGATGCTGGGGCGCATGCGCTGCCTGGAAGCCCTGGGGGAATGGTAAGAGGAGGCCTGGGCCGGGTGTCTTTCAAGCTGCCCACTTCCAACCATCTTTGGTCCATTTCCAGAACACAGTAGGTTAAAAAAAGACACAACGATTGCACACCTTACTTATCTGCTCGTCTATATAGTCCTTAGGGTCACCCTTCTGTTGTACTCGAGCAAAAATATTGGGCTGCTAAAATCCACCACCACCTCTCCGTCCCCCAAGATAGGATATCATTGTCGCCAAGGGTACCCAAATGCTGAAGGGAATCTGCAGTGAGAGTCGCTATGGGATGGTGCTGCTAATGGGGAACTCACAAAAGCTGGACTGCAGCTCACCCCACCCCACGTATGCCTGCTTCTTCTCCTCGGCAATCACTCTTTTTATTTGTGAAGTTATGGCCCTGGCTATTAAACCCAGTAGTTTTTTAATGACCAGTGTTTCTAGAAGCAACCCTCCCTTCCCAATGGAACATTGGGCATAAAACATGGCTTTTTATGCATGAAACCCATAATTAGCTGTTGCTTCTTTGTTAGTATTCTGCATGTGGCAGAAGCAGAATAAGGAGCAGCAGTGGCGTAGTGGTTAAGAGCTCGTGTATCTAATCTGGAGGAACCGGGTTTGATTCCCAGCTCTGCCGCCTGAGTTGTGGAGGCTTATCTGGGGAATTCAGATTGGCCTGTGCACTCCCACACACCGCAGCTGGGTGACCTTGGGCTAGTCACAGTTCTTCATAGCTCTCTCAGCCCCACCTGCTTCACAGCGAGTTTGTTGTGAGGGGGCAAGGGCAAGGAGTCTGTAAGCCCCTTTGAGTCTCTTATAGGACAGAAAGGGGGGATATAAATCCAACTCTTCTTCTTCTTCTTCTTCAGTTTTGGGGGAGAGGGGCAGGATTCCCAAGGGGGTCTCCTGTCCTAGCACTGACCAGACTCAGATCTGCTTGGTCTTCCAACCTTAACCTTTAATAATTATTTTATTAATTTTAATTAACCATTGTTGCTCTGTTCTATTCAATTTTGGTAATGATTATTGTGTTTATGACACTTTTATTTGGTAACCGCTTTGACGCTGAGAGCTGTTGCTGGAGAGCTGGGTCAAATTAGTTAAATACAGAGCATAGTTAATTAGTTAAATACAGAATATAGTTAAAATGCCTGACCCCATATGATTTGGAAGCCAGACACGGCCTGCTGAGGAGCTGGTAAGGTGGATCATGCAAAAGGGAAAGAAAATGTGGACGGGGTATACTTGTAAGCTCCTACAGAAAAAGCCCTTTGGCAATCTGTAACATGCAGGTTTTTAAGTGGGCGTATTTGGCTTGTGCGGGTGGAGGTGACTCTACTTTCTGGAGGCAAATTGAAAAAGACAAGTTCTGTGTAATGCAGCATGCAGTTTCCCCCTGGAGGGTCCGGCAAACCCTTGCAAGCTGCGCTGAAATGGCAAAAGTCTCTTGTCGGCGAAGCTGCGTTTTGATGGGTCCTGATGTGAACTTGTGTTAATGGCATATTGGGGAAGGGGTGGGGATGGGGGCTGCTTGTTCATTGAAGTCACAGCGTTGAAGGCAAACTGAGCAGCATAGAGGCTGCACAAAGGCTATTTGTGACACTACAGTTCATCTTACATCTTCTCTACCTTTTTGCATCCTGGCGTAATTTGAGAAAAGAAGGGAGGAAAGAGACACTGATAAATTTGATAATTTGATAAAGACACTGAGCTAAATTAGCCAGTGAGTACGTCGCTTTCAGTTTGCCCTCCTGGGATTTTTGCCTCCAGGGCCTCTCTGAGCATCTAATGGCCTGTTTGAAAGCAGTGTGATCTCAATTCAGAGCTGCAGTGAAGCCAGCAAATGAGGTTGATCAGCAGCAACAATAACAAACCTGCTCCCAAAAATCACAGAAAGGGGGAAAGGAACATTGGCACAGATCTACTACATAGTCCACATTTTATTTACTTGCTGTGTAAAATATCTCATTTTATCCATCCCGAATCTACTGCCCGTCTGCTTCACTGGATATCCTCGAGTTCTAGTATTCTGGGAGAGGGAGAAAAATTTATCATTGTCAGTTCTCTCCATCCCATCCCACGTTACCTCCTTAGTCATGTCTGCCTTCTACCCAGGTCTTGACTTTTGTGGGGAGCAGGCAGTGAGTATGGCCGGTGTTTTGCTCTACTGGAAACTGAATGCATGGCCCCTGTGGAAAATGAGTTGTGCTCCTGCTAAAATTCTGCTGGACGACCTGTTCTGTCCTGTGTGTGCAGCCGTCGCCTGTGGAAAGGGAACGTGGCTGCTGTTTGCTGTTCCCTATATCTGTCTGTGGGGTTCTTCGAGAGGGAAATCTGCCCTTTTTGATGCAGACATATCAGACCTTCCCTGAGAATCCAGCAGTGAACCAGAGCAGGATTCCACGGAGGAAGGGTTCCATCCAAATCACTCTCTCGTGTTTTTCTTCACAGGGGTCAGCTCCACCAGCAGTGCTGTGAGAAATGGACCCTGGTGAATGATGAAACCCAGGCCAAAATGGCTCGGATGGCAGCAGCTGCTGCTTGGGGTTTAGGTAACTCTGGCTTATAACCATGCTGAGAAATTTATTACTTTTATTACTTTTATTACTTTATTACTTTTATTAATTTATTACTTTTGCGGCCATTTTACAAAATGTATAAGAGAGAGAGAGAGAGAGAGAGAGAGAGAGAGAGAGAGAGAGAAGTTCTGCTGATATTTGGAATGCACCTGCAGTGAGGATTGGGCCAGGCTTCTGACATATTTGAGCCTGAATTTATTTGGTCCTGTGACCATGTATCTCTAGGTAAATATCAAATCCCACCTCCGGTGGGCATAACTTCTGAACATCTGTTCAGGGCTGTCAATGCATGATGAACTAGACATTTTAAGGGGTCCGGTGCAGGCCAAGTCAGGATTGAACACATGGTCTCAATGTCCACAAGCAGGCTTGAAGACTTTAGGCCAGGGATGGCCAACCTATGGTGCTCCAGATGTTCATGGACTACAATTCCCATTTGGGCTGATGGGAATTGTAGTCCATGAACATCTGGAGTGCCCTAGGTTGGCCATCCCTGCTATCCTTTACTCTGGTGTGTAAGCTTCTGTGGGTTGTGGTCACCCTGCCTCTGTTTCCTCCAGTGCCTCAAGACCCCCAGCACACTCTTAGGCCCAGTCTTGTGCAGCCTGGGAGCACACAGACATGCCCAGTTCCCCTCTTGCAGAGAGAGGTTTAAAGGATGGAGAGATCCAGCAAGACAGACAACTTGCTCCACAAATTATCTGAACGTCCTAGTTAGGAGAGCAGGAGAATTAAACAGCTGAGGGAGGCTGTAGATTCTCCTTCCCTTGGGGAGACTTTCCGAAGAGGCTGGCCAGGTTTCTGTCATCGTCCTTGCTTAGACTGGATTCAGCCATCCCATTGGACCCTTCCCCACTCTGATCCAGACTGCGTCTGTTCCTGCAGGTCAGTGGGACAGCATGGAGGAATACACCTGCATGATCCCAAGAGATACCCACGATGGCGCCTTCTATCGGGCTGTGCTGGCATTGCATCAAGACCTCTTTTCCTTGGCCCAGCAGGTAAGCATTGGAACCTTCGTGTTCTGAAGACCAGCTGGGTTTCCTTTAGCGTCTGGCCTTTTTTTTGTAATCTCCTCTGTTTGGCCTGCCTTCTTTTAGTCACATGTTGCTTTTTCCACTTGAATGACCACGGCCATTCCTATTCTCTTTTCTTGCCCATGGTTTTCTGAACCTCCATGTTCAGAGGCAGTTTGTCTTCACTGGAGACTGAAGACTGCCTCTTTTGTGAAACATCTCAGCATACCACCTAGGGAGGCCTGTACGTTGTCGCCGGGTTTGTTGGTGTTTTTCTGCCCCTAGAACGCTCTGCTGAAGTTACAGAAGTTGCAGAGTTTTTAAAGAGGAATTTAGTCTTCCCTGTCAGAATCTGTCTGCTTCTCTGCTGATGTGAACAGGAAAAGTCAGCCAGGTGTTTGAAAGACGTGGGGCCTCTGTAATTAACGTTCACAGTCTGAGAAGTGGGAAAGGAGTGAAAAGCTACAGGAGAGAGAGAGGTTGTATAATCTGGCAGCACTGCTGACAAATGTGCGGCTTCTGTGTCTACGCAGGAAGACAGAAAGTGCAAGCCTGTAAAATCTGAAGAAAAGCTCACCTTTGAGCTGCAATTCCCTTTTGCGGGAACGTGAAACTTACTGGTAAACAGTAGGTGATACTTTGCCAGGGGGACGTTCTTGCAGGTACGCTGTAGTTGAGGCTCTGAGAAGCTGGAAGTCTGAACCAGCTGAAGATGTCAGAGATGTACGGAATCATCAACAGGACAGAGTGCTTAAGGGAGATGCAGAAGGAGAGGCCAGGAGCCAGGGAATCAGCCAAAGGGCAGGAACAGGAAATAGCCAGCCACAGTCCAGTAAAATCCCAGCCAAAGGTCTGCTCCCAAGCCCCTTCCCAGCAAGGCCAAGGATTCTGTATTAGCAGGAGTGAACTTCATTCATGCAGTGGGGTCCTTGGCATCTCCACAAGTGGTGCGGAGTGGGGGAGTGTTAGTAAAGCCTTATTCTGCCTGAGATTGTGGACAGAGCAGGCATTATTGAGCTAGATAGGTGAGTGGTCTGGCTGAGGTTAAGACAGTGTCGTAGGCTCAATGTCCTGACAGGGAATCAAAACTCCAGCAGTTCCTCCCTATAAGGGACTATTTTATGCTTCATAACCAAAACCCAGCTTCCTCTCTTCCAGCAAGTGTAGCTGGTAGCATTTCTTGGTAGCACTGAGGGGGTGAAAAATGAGGGTTTGATCCTCAGGAGTGAGTGACAGGCGTTTAATGCTGGCTGATGCTTGCGAAGCCATTAAGATCAAGAACTCTTCGTGTCCCCTTCCTCCCTTTTCCCCCTCAGTGCATCGACAAAGCCCGAGATCTCTTAGATGCTGAGCTGACAGCAATGGCAGGCGAGAGCTACAGCCGCGCGTATGGGGTAAGTGCAGCCCCGCCATGGCCTTGGGCACCGATCTGCCACTTGGGATGTGTTCCACGCAGTGCTGATTGGGATGGAATGTGATTGCCTGTTTCCCTTAGGCGATGGTGTCCTGCCAGATGCTGTCAGAGCTGGAAGAAGTTATCCAGTACAAACTTGTACCAGAGCGACGTGAGATCATCCGGCAGATCTGGTGGGAGAGGCTGCAGGTAAAACTGCTGAATGTGCCCTCTCTCCTTGGCCGATGCTGCTGTCAAGTGGAGCAAGCAGGCGCAGTTTCCGTTTTCTCAGCTTGTTGTTATTATTATTATTATTATACACCTAACAACTATGCATAAGTACCTGGAATTCATCTCTGAATATTGAGTCCTTCCCAAGGACCTAGGATATTAGAGGTATTTGCGTAGAATGTGTGCAGTTCCTAGATTTCTGCACCATGTGGACTGATGTTCTATCCAAGTTTAGGCTTTTCAGGTGCTTTTCAAGGTTTCTTGGGATTCCTCCTAGAGCACTGACTACTATTGGGACTACTGTTTATTATTATTATTGTTATTATAATTATCATGTATCTTGCCCAGTTCTTTGCTCTTTGAGTGGACAGAGAAAAGGAGATGTGAATTTCTGCAGCTCAGTGACAAATTGCAAATAGCGTTATTTGTTCTGGACAGCAGAAATCTGGCAATAGAAGAGAAGAAGAGTTTGGATTTATATCCCCCCTTTCTCTCCTGCAGGAGACTCAAAGGGGCTTACAATCTCCTTGCCCTTCCCCCCTCACACAAACACCCTGTGAGGTAGGTGGGGCTGAGAGAGCTCTGAGAAGCTGTGACTAGCCCAAGGTCACTCAGCTGGCATGTGTGGGAGTGTACAGGCTAATCTGAATTCCCCAGATAAGCCTCCACAGCTCAAGTGGCAGAGCGGGGAATCAAACCCGGTTCCTCCAGATTACATACATGAGCTCTTAACCTCCTATGCCACTGCTGCACATCAAATGCACATCAAATGCAAGATTCATAATCTTCCTACAAAGCTGTGCAGCTAAAATTAGCTTTCTTGTTGGATGGGTAGAGGGAAGCCAATGGAATTCCTTTTTTTTCCTGAAGAGATGTATGTGAGAGTCTGCCTGTCCCAAGTCAACGCGTGGAAAGTTTTATTAACAGTAAATTTTTGTGAACCTGCGGAAGAATAAGCCTTGCTGAGGAAGAATCAGTATGGCCCCGGCACATCTAAGTCCTGCCTCAAATACAACTGGGGGGTAGGAGCACAACAGAGGCTTATCATATCAGGTGTGTAGAAAGTCGAAACTGCTGGATTCGGTGGCCTCTCCTTTGTACTCACCAAGCCGTGCTCTTCTTATGGGCACATATTTTGTTCAGCAATGATAGGCAAGCAAGTTGGAGAATCAGCAGCTTGTGTGAGACTGTCCAGAAAGGTTCCAGTGTTCTACATGTGGTCCAGTAGTTTGATCTGACCCTTCTGAAGGACTGGGCAGTGTTCAAAATGCGCACATGCCCTCTGGGGTGCTTTCTGAGCAGTGCTGGATTATTGGTGCAGTTATCCTTGGCCTGAATGGCACTGGGCGGGTGCACAAAACTCTTGATGCGTGCACATGTGTGTGCGCATGGTGTTCCCAGACGGACAGGTGATGGAGGAGGAAAGAAACATTCCACACAACGTTCCCTGTCTGGGCTCCACCACCCTTCCAGCCTGAGCATTTGCCACCAAAGGCAAGCAGAGCAAAAACCCTTATGGGGAGGGGCAGAGGTTACATTGGCCTCCTCCTTCTGAACTTGTGCCCACGGCCTCCAAGGTCTTGACTCAAAGAAGTCTTCCTTACTCAACCACTTGGACCAATGCCTTTTGTGGGTAATGCCAGAACCCCACCTTCCCTTGAGAATTCCCCAGGGTCTTAGCTGCTCCTTGGAGACAGACGCAAGAGGCTGACTTGGTGGTCCGCTGCCTGCTGCCCCCGCAGTCTCCCCATCGTTGGAGGGAGAACCCTCTCTTCTGCCCCCCTCCTGCCTGGGCACCCATGCTGTCCGAGAGCTGTTTACCTGTCGCTGCCAAGGGCTTTGCCCCGTCCCCCTTTCAGGAAGCCGTGACAAAGCCTTTTGCCTCCAATGTTGCATTCCTGTCTGGGAAGGCTCAGAGAACATTCCGCCGCCGCAGAGGAAAGGCTGAGAGCGGCAGGGCGGATGGAGTCTGCAGATGCAACTGTTTACGGGGCTGCGAGAGGGGAGGAGGGGAAGCAGGCAAACAGAAGCGGGACATGGCGTTCTTGTACATTTTATGAGCATCTTACTAATAATTATAAAAGGCCCGCTGGAGCGCTCAGTGGAATGTTTATTTGAATGTCCGGGAGCAGCACTGGGTTTCCTGCCGAATTTGAAGAAAAAAAGGCGCAAGCACAGAGTACCTGAGGTACATGCGGCATTTGGCTCTCTTGTGCCTCCAGGAAGACCATCAGTTCGAATTTCCATCCTTTCTCTCCGTGCATTTTTACCCTCTGAAGTAGGTTGTGTTGAGAGAGAGTGACCAGGTCCAGATCCCACTGTGAGCCTCGTGGCCAAAATGAGAATCTGTCTTTCCCCAGCTCGACTCCAACACCTGAACCCAATGCTTCAGTCCTTGACCTGTGCTAGGTAGACATTCTTGTAGAAACAAAGGAGGCTTTGTTTGAAAAGCCACTATGGGTGGTTTGAGGACTGGACTTTGCCCAGCCACGCCCAGGTTCAAGTCTCCATTCAGCATAAAACTGACCGGATGAGTTTGGGCCAATCATGTGCTCAGTCCGAGACCTACTGCACACGGTTGTTGTATAGATAGAATGGGGTTACCCCTGTGTAGAGGAGAGGAATCGGTTACTCCACAACTGTGAGAAGAACGACACATGTTTGACCTGAGGGCGGGGGACACGTTTAGTCCTGCGAAGAGGTTATTTCTCTGTATATTCTATGTTGTCACAACTATGAGAGCTAGGAACTTTTGTTTCATAATATCTATGAAAAACAGATTGAGTAGGAATTCACATTTTGGAACTGGAAGCTGGGTACTACACAGTTGTACATGTTTGTGGGATTACTGGAAACAGTCTTCCCTGCCACCATCGAGCCTTCACACCTACAAAGCAGGCTCACCGTTCCCTCATCCAACAGCAGCATACCTGTTTTCCATTCCTGTCCTCGGAAGGGTCTATATCAGGGGTCTGCAATCTGCGGCTCTCCAGATGTTCATGGACTACAAATCCCAGCAGCCCCTGCCAGCATGGCCAATTGGTTGATGAACATCTGGAGAGCCGCAGGTTGCAGACCCCTGGTTATAGCAGATGAATTCCCTGAATCCTGCCCTGCCTCAGTCTGCACTGGGCGGGGAGGGGGGGCATTGAGCTGTTGTGGCGAGCAGCACCAGTCAACTGGCAAAACACAGGCAGGTCTGCTGATGCAGTTTGCCAGCCAACAACACACCCATTGTCGAGGCGGCGGCTTCATCGCTACGGAGGCAGTAGAAATGTCAGCTCTAGGCAGAAGGAGCAGGAAAACACTGTCATAAAAAGTGTGTGAGAGAACAAGTGACAGGCAGAGAGAGAGAGAGAGACAGAACGGACACCCGGCTCCCCCCATTCTGCTTTCTTCTCCCGTCTTGTTTTTCTGCCTTCTGCTGGCACTAAGCGTCGGTCAAAACCAAGAATAGGGTGAAGTTCTTTTTGGAAATGTCGTCAGTCCCCTGCCTTGTTGTTTTGAAAGGGTTTCGGGCAAACGCAGAAGCGACTGCTTCGTTTTTGACTCTGTTCCTGTTACAGAAGGTTGATCACTCATCCTTTTCCTCCCCACCCCCACCCCTTTTTCCATTATTGAACATCCTTAAACTTGGAGAATTGGGCCAGCTTCTTGCACAGTGGCTACTATGTGTAGTCCCAAAGGACCAGTTCTGATTCACAGTTAAACACATTCAGGATGGAGCGGTGTGCAAACGGGAGGGAATATATATGTATATATCGCGTGTGTGTTACTGCTTCTGCTAATACAGAAACAAAGCTTGCATTTCCCAAAGGGGAACTTCTCTCTGTATTTATTAACAGCTTGTTTGAGCGCAACACTCCTTGTTCTATCCTCACTGCCAAACAGAGTAACTTTTATCTTGGCTCCTCACCCCTCCCTTTTCCTGGGTATCTCTAGAGACTTGGGTAGCATAGTGTAGACGCACACATGTACAATACATAGAAAAACCCAGCTGAACAAAATGTCATGTTCAAACAACGTGCCCGTTCAAAAGGGCTAAGTATCGAGAGCTTCCAGAAGAGAGAAGAAAGCTCTGGGTTTGGTGGGCCCCAAAGCAACGTGCTGGGTAGCTCATGCGCGAGACATGTAATGAGTGATATTTTTGTTGTTAGTCTCTAGTAGCTTAAAAACTGGAGGTCGGCTTCCTCTGATAATAAACATGGTTCTTCCAGTTGCCTTGGCTCAAACAAAACCTGTGAGTCCCAAGAACAGCATAAGGGGTGCCCTCCAGAAGCTACCAGCAACAAAATCAGATTCGAATGCCTGCTGGCCAGTTTACATAACCTGTGGAGCCTCTCATAACTTGACAGCCAGTGTGGCGTTGGACTAGGATCTGGAAGACGCAGGTTTGAATCCCCATTCTGCCGTGGGGGCTTGCTGGGTTACCTTGGGCCTTAAAGGGTTGTTGTTAGGATAAAACGGAGGAGAGAAGAATGCTGTTGACCAGTTTGGGTCCCCATTGGAGACAAAGGCAGGATCTAAATAAAGCAAAGAAATAATTTTAAGTACAGAAAGTGCTTCATGTGTTTTCCCAGGTAAGACATTTGTTAGGTTTTGGGCCCACCACCAAAAAAGGCATTGTTCTCACTGAGGTCTGTATAGGCCCTCTCTGTAGGTTGGGAAGGGTCTCTCATCCAAAGCATTCATTACAAAATAATTTAAACAAATGTAATTTATGCGGGTGTCAACACAACGTCCGGGGGCCATGCATTCAGGCAGTTTAATTTGTTTGGGGGAGGGTTTGTTAGTTTTTTGCTTCCTAGTTTTCTGCTTCTCACCTTTATCTATCCTTGTTTCTCCTCCTGATAATTTTGTCCTCACAGTAACCTTAGTAAGTTAGCCTGAATTATAGTTACTGGCTCAAGGTAACCCATGGAGCTTCGTGGTGGAAAGGGGGTTTAAACTTCAGTCTCTCTCATTGCTACGTCACAGTGACTTTTGTGTGTCATAGTCTGACAGTCTTTCTGCTGCTGCTTCTGCGCCTTCCCCTTCTGCATCTTCTGCCCGCTTCTTGTCTGAAGTCCACCGCCTCTTTGTTCCAGTGAGGCAACCTTAGCCTGCAGGGTCCTCACATGCTCAGGGAGCCTGTTTCTGCTTCCGTTTTTGCAGGGCTGCCAGCGGATCGTGGAGGACTGGCAGAGGATACTCATGGTTCGATCCCTTGTTGTCAACCCCCACGAGGACATGAGAACGTGGCTCAAGTACGCCAGTTTGTGTGGGAAGAGCGGAAGGCTGGTAAGTGCCCTGGATGCCCGTCCTCATGAGCCCAAGGTGGGTAGCTGAAGCCAACGTAAACAGCAGGCGCCAGGACCAGTAGGTCTCTTCCATTAAGCCCTCTTGCCTCCCCAGAACCATAGAACTGAGACCAAAATGTGGAATAGCAAGGATGAAGAGTTCAGTATCTGATGCATCAGTATGGATGCTTGCATGCTAAAAACTTTATTTCTGTATTGTCGAAGGCTTTCACGGCCGGAATCACTGGGGTGCTGTGTGGTTTCCAGGCTGTATGGCTGTGTTCTAGCAGCATTCTCTCCTGACCTTTCGCCTGCATCTGTGGCTGGCATCTCTGAAGATGTTAGCCACCAGAATCTGCTGAGCTTAGCCAGGAAAATATAGAAACCGCCCCAACCTGAAACCACAGCTTACACTGGCCCCTACTCTCTCCCCTTCTCTCTCTCTCTCTCTCTCCCCCTCCATCACCCCAGCTTCTGCTTCAGCATGTCTATTGCTTCCTGGTTACAAACTTAGGTTTGTTTTTGTTTTTTACATAATTGTAACAATATTTATTACTTCAAAACAATGTTTTTTTACATAACTGTAACAATATTTATTATTTCAAAAGAGCTGGTTGAATCACGAGCAATTCCCACTCATGGCTGGCTACTGTCAGAAAAGCATTTCTCTCCAACAGGAAAAACATCCGTGTGAGTTCTGGAAACAGCTCTTCCTCAAAGCCCTGGAAGCAGATGAATTATGGCCTCTCTTGGAAGCAACAGCTTTTCACAGCTGCTGTTTACAGCTGTTTGTTTTTTTTACATGAGCACACACAAGTGGAACCCTTCCACTACAAGCCTTGCCTGCTCTTGGAACCGTGCCTCTCATTGGTCAGTTTTTGTGTAGTGACTCAGGGCCTCTAAGGGATGAGAAAGCAAGAAGATGCCTCAGCAAGGACAGTAATAATATTTTTATAATACGAGAGGAATGCCAGCTTCCCCTTCCCTTCACGTGGCTGGAGAGCAAATCCTGGCCTGCCTGTTGTTGCTTAGAACTAGCTCCAGTAAGGACCCCAGTATGTAAAGTTTGGGACTGATGCATACATTGCTTTTGCCAAGGACTGCAATTCCTGGTCAACACCTGGAAAACTTGTAAGGTGCAAAACAGTAGCAACAGAACTATGCTCCGAGGACATTTCAGGACTTGACTGCAGGCGAGATCTGTGGTTGACTGCTAATGGGAGCTGTTGCAGAATTAAATAAATCCTTGCTTATCTTTAAATTCTGTTAGCTTTTTAGTTCTAGTGGTTTCCTAGTTTCCTGTTCTCTTTTTGATGGCTTTGATATTTTCAGTATCTTGGTTGAAACTGTATTTCCTTTGTAAGTTGCCCCCTGACGCAATCCTCCTTTTTAAAATCCTTTCTACAAGAAGCTCAGGTAGCAGCTGTGACTCCTCACATTAACTCCATAGCGGTCGGGGCTGTTAGGCTGAGATTCATTGGGCTAGGTTTCACCCAATGGGCTTCCATGGCAGTACGGTGGCGAACCTAATAGCTCCAGAATGTTCATGGACTACAATTCCCATCATCCTGCCAGCATGGTCAATTGGCCGTGGTGGCGGGTGCTGATAAGGCCAGTAATCCCAGGCTATCTGGAGTACCGTAAAATTCTCACCACAGAAGCATTGAAAACAAGTCACACCATTCTTAGACTAATAGTTAACCAATCATTAAAATGAGGTTTAATTGATTAATTGATTCTGGTCACCACTTCTAAAAAAGAATATCGTAGAGTTGATGGTCTTCCTAAATCGCTAAATAGTTGGAGACGTTCGCTGCTCTAACCTGCCCTCTTCTGTTTGTTTGCTCAAGGCGTTGGCCCACAAGACCCTCGTGTTACTCCTGGGAGTGGACCCGTCCCGGCAGCTGGATCATCCACTGCCAACTGTTCATCCTCAGGTGACCTACGCCTACATGAAGCACATGTGGAAAAGCACCCGCAAGGTAAATGCTGTGAAGCATCTCAAAAATCTCTCCTCCCTCCCTCCCTCCCTCCCTCTCAGCCCAGCAGCAGATTGCTCAGTTCTTTATAACTATTGCTCAGTTAGGCTGGAAGGCCGGCCCTTCCCTCCCCAGCCACCTTACCCAGTTGTAATGTACTGATGATTTTCCTCTCTGCCCCATGGTTTCCCATAGTACTGTGTGTTTCGGTTTGTGTCTATCCACGCATCTTGGTTCCTGCTGCATTGATGGTCAACAAAGAAAAAAAAACCCACACATGTTGCATAGCTGGCAAGGATCTTTGCAGACAAAATATCTTTTTGCAGACAAAAAAAAACATCCAGCTGACAAACAGCTGGAAAAGGCCCCAGCCAAATAGTTTGGCTCTGCAGGGCCCAGGGCCGAGTCTGCCTGGCACTGCAGCACAAGGAGAATTTACATAATCAAATCCAATAAATCTCCGCCTGGCCTGCTTCTCTGTTCTTTAGAATGTGTGCTTAAAGTCTCCACTCCTGACTGGGCTGCCACATCACTGCCTCTCTTCAGTTTCCCTCGCCTCAGATCTTGCCAGCTGTGGGGGCTGAGGCTGCATAGTCTTGTGTCCCTGCAACACATGTGCTCAAAAGCAGGAGGAGCCATCTGCAAAGATTCTTTCTTGGTTTTTATTATCCATTTTTATAAGCAATACTAACAAGATCACAGAACATGAAATACGTGCAGAGAACCATATTTCAACAGTAAACAAAAAGTAATCACAGAGATACTGGGGTGCTGTGTGGTTTCCGGGCTGTTTGGCCGTGTTCTAGCAGCATTCTCTCCTGACATTTCGCCTGCATCTGTGGCTGGCATCTTCAGAGATGGCATGATATCCTCTGAAGATGCCAGCCACAGGTGCAAATGAAGCGTCGAGGAGAAGAATGCTGCTAAAGCTACATTAGCTTAGAAACCACACAGCACCAATATTCACCGTGAAAGCCGACAATACATTAATCACAGAGATACATGCTCATTTGGAAAATGTATTTAGACATTTAAAATATCGATAAACCTTATCCAGAGGGAACTGTTGATTTTTTTTAAAGACTCCTTGTCCATTTTTGTCCTTCCTCCTCTGAGAAGCTGAGGGCAACATTTCTGTTTCTCCTCCCCACTGTGTCCTTCCAGCAGCCCTGCAAGGTATGATTAACCTTCATGCCTGACTTTTGAACCCAAGTCTTCCCAATCCTACTCTAATCTTAGGGCGTAGCATCAGTATGAGGCATACTGTGGTTTTCACAAAGTTCAAACCATGTGCAGTTTGGAAGGTCAGAACGTGACTTTGAACTTGGAGCACCTTCTCAGCAATTTTTACAACAACTCTGCATGACTAAGTCAGTTTGTTACATCCTATTGCAGGTGATGCCGGCTAATTCGTCCATTGAAAGAGGCAGCATATTTTCTAGCTCACAATTCATACCTGTCCAGCCGTCCATTATGTCAGTCCTTGAGCAGCAGGGCATCTCTGCTGAGGTCCCACTTCCTTGATAGTTGAGTGACGATTCTTTAAAACATAGCTGATGTCATCACTAAAGCAGCAATCAGAGCGTGAGCTGGTAACAGCTGACTTTGCTTTTTGAACGTCTCTTTGTAACAAGAGAAATGTTCACCTCTCTAAACCGAACAGAAACAAATAGCACACAAAGCTCCTGACCTGAAATGACCTCTCTTTTTTTCCAATTTCAAGCCCTTTAGCTTTAAATTGCCTTCAGTGATTCATGAGCACCCTTCCATTGACCTTTACACCCAAGGTTTTCTTCTCATTTTTCCACCAGTTTTTAAAGAATCTTCCCTTCAAATTCATTTTTTGGTGTGTTTCTTTGCAAGGTTCTGGCTGGAACAGCGCACGACGTGCTGTTTCCACTTGATCTGTAATGTTTCTTAACAGTGTTTTCAACCCCCACCCTCTTCCCGTTGCAGATCGAAGCGTTCCAGCACATGCAGCACTTTGTTCAGACGATGCAACAGCAGGCCCAGCACGCCATCGCCACCGAAGACCAGCAGCATAGGCAGGAGCTCCACAAGCTCATGGCCCGGTCAGTACCCCCTTCCACAGCCCCCAACACCCAGCTAGCCACAGTGGCAACCTGATCAGACATAAGGTAAAGTCCTAAACTCAGACCTCTGGTCTTAGAGGAGTAGCAGAGTATCCTGGGTGGAGAATTCTCCTGGGTAACTGAGCTGTTTTCTGCTGACATCTTTGTTCTGCTTTGTTCTGCTTTCAGATGCTTTCTGAAACTGGGCGAATGGCAACTGAGCCTCCAAGGCATCAACGAGAGCACCATCCCCAAGGTCCTACAATATTACAGCGCCTCCACTGAACACGACCGCAACTGGTACAAGGTAAACAAGCAGGAGGAAGGAGCCCCACAGATCATGAAACCAGAGAGCCCTGTTCGCTGGCAGCCTTGGCGTCGATTTGACAGGCCCAGCTAGAGCGTATGTAACAATGTGTAAACAGAGAATCAACATGCAGCTTTTAAAGAGATCCATGTCCAGGATGTCATATTTCTGCTAGATTCAAGCCTTGTAGCACCTTAGAGACCTACCAGGTTTTCAGAATATAAGCTTCCAAGAGCTCCCTTGCTTAGATACAAGTTGGCATACAGATCTCTTGAGTACCTACAGAAGGGGATATAAAAACTCAGAGATCTCCATTCCAACTTGTCTCTGACAAAGGGAGCTTTAACTCTAGAAGAAGAAGAAGAGTTTGGATTTATATCCCCCCCTTTCTCTCCTGTAGAAGACTCAAAGGGGCTGACAGTCTCCTTGCCCTTCCCCCCTCACAGCAAACACCCTGTGAGGTAGGTGGGGCTGAGAGAGCTCCAGCTGTGACCCAGCCCAAAGGTAAAGCCAGCTGGGGCGTGTGTGGGAGTGGCCACATGCTAATCTGAATTCCCCAGATAAGCCTCCACAACTCAAGCGGCAGAGCTGGGAATCAAACCCGGTTCCTCCAGATCAGAGTGCACCTGCTCTTAGCCACTGCTCTTAGCCACTACGCCACTGCTGCTCCTCTGCAAAGAAAGCTTATACACCCCCCAAATCTGCTTGGTCAGAATGAGACGTTCTTTAAACATTCCTCTGAAGATCTACGAAAAGTGACGAGATAGATACGTCTGTCTCACGTATTTGTGCCTGTTGTAGAAGATGTAGATCTCGTGTTCCTGTTGAATCAGGTCAAGGTCCTCCAAGGCACTCAGCACTGAGCTAGCCCAGTGCGTTTTGATGCTTGTGATAACTGTGGTGTTTGTCTCCCTTTGGAAGGCTTGGCACGCCTGGGCAGTGATGAATTTCGAGGCGGTGCTTCACTACAAGCACCAGAACCAAGCCAGGGACGAGAAGAAGAAGCTGCGCCACGCCAGCGGGGCCAGCGTCTGGCGCCAACTTACCGAGGGCAGCGCTTAGCAGGCGGCGAGGAAAGAGATGCGAGAACAGCCCTGTCCGTCTACCTACCAGTGCAAAAGAAGGTGACAGAGGTAGGACCTGAAGGGCAGCCGGGGGACGGGAGCCCCTTCCTGTAAAAGTAGAGTGTCTGCTTAGCATGCAGAAGGTCACGGGTTCAGTCCCTGCCATCTCCAGTTAAAAGGATCAGGGTGTAGGTGATGAGAAAGATCCCAGCCTGGAACCCTGGACAGCTGCTGCCAGTCGGAGCAGACATCCCTGACCTTGATGGGCCTTCAGCGTAAGGCAGCTTTGTGTGCGTACAGGGCTACTATAGCTCAGGCTCCTTTCAGGGGGCTCTGCAGGCCCAGCGAGCCAGATGTTCAGTCGGTTCTGTGCTCCTTCAGCCTCCCAGTGCAAAAATGCTTGATTCTGGTTGATGCGGAGATTGATGTTGCAGGTCTCTTTCCCACAGGACTTGTCCAAGACTCTCCTGATGTACACAGTCCCTGCTGTCCAGGGTTTCTTCCGGTCCATCTCTTTGTCCAGAGGCAACAACTTGCAGGATACGCTCAGGTGACCCTCAGGGAACTGAACCGTTGCATTTTGCCAATAATTGTCAGATGCTTTTTGTCTGGCTTGTGTGTGTTTTGCTAAACCCAGCAAAAAGAAGAAGAAGAAGAGTTTGGATTTATATCCCCCCTTTCTCTCCTGCAGGAGACTCAAAGGGGCTTACAATCTCCTTGCCCTTCCCCCCTCACAACAAACACCCTGTGAAGTGGTAGGTGGGGCTGAGAGCTCCAGCTGTAAATAGCCAAGGTGCAAACTGGATATGAAGTGCACAGGCTAATCAGTCTGAATGGCCTCCACAACTCAGGCGGCAGAGCTGGGAATCAAACCCGGTTCCTCCAGATTAGATACATGAGCTGTTAACCTCCTACACCACTGCTGCTCCTGTGCAATGATGCTTGTGCAACTGTAATGAATTGGGGTTCTTTTTTGTTATTCCACACACACACACCTGCTTTGTCCTACTCATTTTCAAAGGCTCTTTGAAAAAAACCAATCCTTGCTTGTCTTGGTTTTGTTCCACCAGAGTCCTTACTTTATGGTTTGACTATGGGCATTGGCCAGAAGTAAACGAAGCTCTCGTTGAAGGGGTCAAGGCCATCCAGATAGACACCTGGTTACAGGTAAAAGGGTTGGTTTCATCGTGGGCTCCTCATCTTATTTACAACAGCATATTATTTATTTTATTTATATTTATTTTATTTATATATTCGATTTTCAAACCGCCCTGCCCTGAAGGGCTCAAGGTGGTGTACAGCCTAAAACTGTAAAAGCATAAAGCTATAAACGCATTAAAATTATTTCAGATTAAAACCATTTAAACCATTACTGGGTCTGTAGTATAAAATCCAGACTGAGTTGAAGGGAATGCTCCTGTCTTGGGCCAAAGAGCAGGAGGTTGAACCAGAAGGCATTTTGCATCCAGATGTGCTTCCATTGCTGAGTTTGTGTCTGGGGGTCTCTGGCTGTGAGAATTCTTCACTTTGAAAAATTAAGGAAGACTAATGATGGAGCTTGTGGTTTTTTCTTCCGTTCTTATCTAAAACCAGGTGATTCCTCAGCTCATTGCTAGAATCGATACTCCTCGTCCTTTGGTGGGTCGACTTATTTACCAGCTTCTAACAGATATTGGCAGGTACCACCCACAGGTGAGCTCCCCACCCCACCCCCGCACACACATCACCAACCTTGCTCTGGCTCTTGACTTGTAAACAAACAGTATTTACAAATGGATGCTTTCTGCTTTAGGCTTTGATCTATCCGCTGACTGTAGCTTCAAAGTCTACGACAACAGCCCGTCACAACGCTGCCAACAAAATCCTGAAGAATATGTGTGAACACAGCAACACGCTGGTTCAGCAAGCCATGATGGTAAGTGAATGAGGATATTTGGGTCTAAAGGCCTTGTATGTCTCTCCCATGCAAACAGAGATGTACTAGAATTCCACCCTTTTGGATCTCAGAAGTTCAGTGCTGGCTGCATCCTTTTAATTAATTTCTCCTGATACTTTGCAATTCACTAGTCATCTGTAACGGCAATTAGTTTTGCCTTTCATCATGAAACCATCTTTCATTTGGAATCCTTAAACATTTATATTGATGGTAGAACTGATCTTCTTTTAATCAGAGTTCTTTGTGTGTTAATCTGTCAGCATCTCTGTGTGTGTTCTTATCATTTCCAAGAGGCTGGCTGGGGCCATATTCAGAGGGCTTGTAGAATTTTTTGCGTGAAAAGGCCAGAGTTTCAAACCTTTTCCCTCTTTCCAAATTGTCTTTTGATTCTGCTACTTCTTCTGTGTTTAACTTCTGGGGCTGCAGTCACTGCTACAAGTCTGTTGTCAAAGTGCAAAATTCCCCTGCTGTCATCTGGGACACACTAGAAGATCACAAGAAATAAATGAGTTAAAGAAGCACCCAAATAACACACTGCCTGCTGAGTCTCTGCATGATTTGCCCTCTGCATGATTTGCCCTCTGGTGTGATCTCCTTCTAGTACAGTGATGGCGAAACTGCAGCCCAAAACCCACTTATTTATTGCAAAGTGCCAACACAGCAATTTAACCTGAATACTGAGGTTTTAGTTTAGAAAAAAACGGTTGGCTCCGAGGCGTGCATTACTCAGGAGTAAGCTTGGTGGTAGTCGGTGGCTTTGCTTTGAAGTAACGTTAAGTCTCCTCCAACGGGTGAATCACGATCCTAGGAGGGTTTACTAAGAAGCAAGCCCCATTGCCAGCAACGGAGCTTACTCCCAGGTAAAGGATTGCGCTTTTGTTCTTTGCATGAAAATCAGTGGGGTTTAACAGTGCTTAACAGGGTTACCTACACTGCTTCCCCTTGGTCTTAGGTTTAATGCTAATAATCGAGCCCAGCGGCCCAGGCCAGCCTAGATGTGGGGGGGGGGGGGGCACTCTGTTTGCACGTGCCCACAGAGAGGACTTTGAGTGCCACCTCTGGCACCCGTGCCATAGGTTCGCCGCCACTGTTCTAGTGGATCTCTGCTGAGAGCAAGAGAGTTCTGGCATGTCTCTGCATCAGGTGTGATTAAATAATTCAATGACTCCCAATTTAGACACACAGCAGAATTACCCACAGTCAGAAAATGTACATGGACTCATGCAGAAACAGTGGGCAGACTCCTCTCTCAATTTTCTGCAAGGTTTTACAAATGAAGAAGTCCTTGTGCAGAAAAACCATATTATTTTGAAAAATAAATTAGCTGTCACAAACCCAGGGAACCTAGACATAGCCTACATAAGAACGTGTCTTTCCTTTAGAGGATGCAGGATGACCTAGAACAGGGGTAGGGAACCTGCGGCTCTCCAGATGTTCAGGAGACTACAATTCCCCATCAGCCCCTACCAGCATGGCCAATTGGCCATGCTGACAGAAACTGACAGGGAATTATGGATTCCTGAGGTATCTGGAAAACCATTCTGACTTAAATATTGCCATAAATCCCTCCCTGAGGCCAAACTGCAACAGCTATTCCCTTCCACCTGACTAGTGACCAGGATGTGCTTGTGGATAATGTGGAGTGCAAAATTGGCTTCATTTTCCCCCAGCCTTCTGCACTGCCTTATTTTTTCCACAGAAAAGCTTCCAGCCTTCTCACACGGTGAAAGGAGGCTTCCTTTCAAACTGACTGTGCATTCTGGACAAACTAGGTTTTAGGTTTACATATGGCCCCAGGAATTGCTGAGGCGAAAAAGGCATTGCCGCTTAGAGGCTGTGTGAATATCCTGCCAAAGAGGCTCTCGCTGCACCCTCTGGTGGCCACTCGGGGATTTTGTCCATCTTGTGACAAGACAAGAGATTGTTCAAAACCTGATTCTGGCCTCTCTTTTGCCCCCTAAGTGGAAATTAAAATTTGGGTCGAGGAGCACCTAAAGATCAGCAAGATTTCCAAGGTCTTGTTGGTCTTTCGGTGCTACTGGACTCAAATCTGGCTCTTCTGTTGCAGATCAGCATGGCTACCATCCTGGAACTACCAGGTAGAAATTAGAATTACTCCTGTGGGGAAACACCTGGCCAAAGCATTGCGCCAGGATTGAAAAACAGGCGGGGGAAGTACCCCCTTTGGAAAGATCTATGATCTAAATATTTGATTATTCAAATTCATAGGTCTTCCCCGACCAGTTGGATTTCCAGTTCTGAAGTAATATTTTCTCACTTGAGTTTCTCTGTGGAAGCATTCCAGCATTGTTCCTGTGGGATTACATTGCTTGATGTATGTGAAGAGTAACACCTTTGCAAGTTGGCTGTATGGAAGAGCACATGGTTGAGAGATTGCAAATGTATATTAACATCTGTAACTGGCATATGAGTCAGCACAGCTGCAGAAAATAGAGGCTCCTATCTTATATCAAATCCAGGTGAGCGAAGAGCTGATCCGTGTGGCCATCCTTTGGCACGAGATGTGGCACGAAGGGTTGGAAGAGGCATCCCGTCTCTATTTTGGGGAGAGGAACGTGAAGGGGATGTTTGAAGTGCTGGAGCCACTGCATGCCATGATGGAGCGCGGGCCGCAGACTCTCAAGGAAACCTCTTTCAATCAGGTATGAATGAGTGGGAACGGCCCTTAGCTGCTGCGGTGTCTGGAGAGCCACATTCTGGGTGGTGCTTGTTGTGAGCAAAATGGAAATCAGGGATTCTGTTAGGAAACTCATCCTGAGATTACAAATAATCCCTCCTTCCAGGCACAAAGAAGTCCCATGGTATTCCTTTTGCTTTGTCGTTTACTGGGTTCCTCCAACTATGAATTTTGGTCACACACACATTTACAGAAGATTCTGGGATACCAGCCAGGATGTTCGATCTATTCATTTGGAGCACTGTGCAAGTCAGAAACATCCTGTGTGAAACAAAGAGAACACATTGCCTGGGAGCACTGGCCTGTTTTCAGAGACACTTGTTCACAGTTTCTCATTTTCTCATGAAAATATCCCGGGGGTTCCATAGAGCACAGTGTGGAAACCACTTTCTAATTGTTTATTCCTCTGTGAATCAGAGAGGGTTTCAAGATCTTGGCAAGTGCTCCTGTTAATTTCACACAGATTTGAGTCCATTTCTTTGAATCCTTTAACAAATTGAAGAGGCTGTTATCCCAGAATTACTGGTTGTATACTAGAGCCCATGGGAACGGAGTCACCCAGGTTAACTTTCCCCCTTGAGCCCACAACTTAAAAGCCGCATGAGATCCTGACAGCTGACCACCTTTCTGAAAGGGCTATTCAATGAAGTTGAGAGTGAAATCTGGAAGGAAAACAACCCACGCACCCCCAAGCTTTCCAAACACAGAGAATATTTCAGAAACCTTTCACAAATAAGAACATAAGAACATAAGAACAAGCCAGCTGGATCAGACCAAAGTCCATCTAGTCCAGCTCTCTGCTACTCACAGTGGCCCACCAGGTGCCTTTGGGAGCTCACATGTAGGATGTGAACGCAATGACCTTCTGCGGCTGTTGCTCCCGATCACCTGGTCTGCTAAGGCATTTGCAATCTTAGATCAAGAAGGATCAAGATTGGTAGCCATAAATCGACTTCTCCTCCATAAATCTGTCCAAGCCCCTTTTAAAGCTATCCAGGTTAGTGGCCATCACCACCTCTGTGGCAGCATATTCCAAACACCAATCTGCGTTGGCGTGAAGAAGTGTTTCCTTTTATTAGTCTAATTCTTCCCCAGCACTAATGAATGCCCTAGTTCTAGTATTGTGAGAAAAGAAAAATTTCTCTCTGTCAACATTTTCTACCCATGCATAATTTTGTAGACTTCAGTATATCCCCCCTCAGCCCCTCCTCTCAAACTAAGAGTCCCAAGCTACAGCCTCTCCTCATAGGGAAGGTGCTCCAGTCCCTCAATCATCCTTGTTGCCCTTCTCTGCACTTTTTCTATCTCCTCAATATCCTTTTTTTGAGATCGTGACAGAACTGGACACAGTACTCCAGAATAGGTCACCACTGCTTTATATAAGGGCATGACAATCTTTGCAGTTTTATTATCAATTCCCTTTCTAATGATCCCCAACATAGAGTTTGCCTTTTTTACAGCTGCCATGCATTGAGTTGACATTCCCATGGAACTATCAACTAAGACGCCTAAATCCCTTTCCTGGTCTGTGATAGCACTGACCCCTGTAGCGTGTATGTGAAGTTTGGATTTTTTGCCCCTATGTGCATCACTTTACATTTAGCTACATTGAACCGCATTTGCCATTTCTGGGCCCACTCACCTAATTTATCAAGGTCCGCTTGGAGCTCTTCGCAATCCTTTGTGGTTCTCACCACCCTACATAATTTGGTATCAAATAGAAATGATACGGGAGCAGGAGAAAGCATTTCAGATGCCAGGTGAGGAGAGCATTTCTTCCCTGATTGAGGATTATAAACAGAGAGTTGTATGGGAAAGAGAAACGGTGCCAGGTGAGAAATAAACTGCTGTCCTTTAATAAAGATTTAAAGAAGGGAAGCCAAAAATAATAATCCCATTTGCAACAGAATGTCTTTCAAAAGGCAGAGAAAACAGCTTCCTTGCATTTCCAGAGGCAGAGGGGAAGGTATAAGGCAGGTTTCCCTTCTTTCTTCAAGAGGGTGAATGCAGAATTATTAAATTCTTTTTCCCCCTCCTCAGGCTTACGGCAGAGATCTAATGGAGGCTCAGGAGTGGTGCCGGAAATACATGAAATCAGGAAACGTCAAGGACCTCACCCAAGCTTGGGATCTATATTACCACGTCTTCAGGCGCATATCTAAGCAACTGCCTCAGGTGGGGGAAGAGGTACACTTTGTTTCCCCCCCACAACCCCCGACAGGGTGGCGCTCTGTCATTGCCAAACAGCCAGGGCCTCCTCCAAAGCCTTGTATTAAGAGTTCTGTTCTTGTTGGCAGCTGACCTCCTTGGAGCTCCAGTACGTTTCTCCCAAGCTCCTGATGTGCCGAGATTTGGAACTGGCTGTCCCAGGAACATATGATCCCAACCAGCCAATCATCCGCATCCAGTCCATTGCACCCTCGCTGCAGGTGATCACGTCCAAGCAGAGACCGAGGAAGCTCACCCTAATGGGTAAGAAGAAGAAGAAGAGTTTGGATTTATATCCCCCCTTTGTCTCCTGTAAGGAGACTCAAAGGGGCTTACAATCTCCTTTCCCTTCCCCCCCTCACAACAAACACCCTGTGAAGTGGGTGGGGTTGAGAGAGCTCCCAAGAACTGTGACTAGCCCAAGGTCACCCAGCTGGCGTGTGTTGGAGTGCACAGGCCAATCTGAATTCCCCAGATAAGCCTCCACAGCTCAAGCGGCAGAGTGGGGAATCAAACCTGGTTCCTCCAGATGAGAATACACCTGCTCTTAACCACTATGCCACTACGCTGCTTCTGTGTGGATGGAAAGATGAGAGGTTTCCCCGCCCCCTTTCTCTTGGATAGGGAGTCTGTAGCCCTTCGGGGGCTGGAGTGGACTAATTTCCCCACCCGTCTCCTCCTTCTCCCTTGAATTGCACTCAACTGCTGCCAGTATTCTCTGTGCTCTCTTGGAGTATGATCAGCATCATTATACCTGCGAGGTGAATCGTTATCTTAATGCACATCTCCTCTTCCCACACAGGAAGCAACGGGCATGAATTTGTGTTCCTCCTGAAGGGTCACGAGGACCTGCGTCAGGACGAAAGAGTGATGCAGCTCTTCGGCCTTGTGAACACTCTGCTTGCGAACGATCCAACCTCCCTCCGTAAAAACCTCAGGTCTGCGAAGCAAATTCAGTCTCTACAGAATGAGTGGGTTGTCAGAAAGGATGGGCAGGAAGTGTAGGCCCAAAGAGCAACCAGTTTAAGATACTGGGCTGTTTTGGAGTTACCTGGGCAGAATTGCTGTGCACCCTAGGTGAGCAAGAATGTGCACTTTGCTATCTTTCTGTGTAATTGAACCAGAGGATTTAAGAATTGGCGTGACTGGTTCCCAGAACCCGGCTATTTGAAGTTTCATTCTGTTATCTCGGTTGTTCTAGCATACAGCGATATGCAGTCATTCCACTGTCTACGAACTCTGGCCTTATAGGCTGGGTGCCCCACTGTGACACTCTGCACGCGCTCATCCGAGACTACAGGGAGAAGAAGAAGATCCTGCTCAACATTGAACACCGCATCATGCTCAGGGTGAGGCCACAGCAATGAATTTGAAGGTCGTCCTGGGGAAGGGGGAAGTTTGGCCATGTATTACTGTTTGGGACAAGGAATTGACCCCTGGAGGGGCTTATTTGGCCTGTGAGCCAGCGGAGGCAGCCTCCCACTCACTTCTGACCAGGAACGAGAGGGGAGGTGCCTCAGCTAGCTTGCGGGCCTGATGACCCCTCTCAAAGCAGCCTCCCCACCCCACTGGAAGCTCACCAGTCCAGGTACACCCTTCCTCCCCCCAGTGCCCTTCTGGGGTTAGGCAAGGCAGCAACCCCCCCCCCCTCCCCCAGGGCTTGGCCCAACCAAGTCACATTTATATCATGTCCACCTTTCTAACAAATGAGTTCAAAATCCCTGGCTTAAGGCTTGTCGTGCGGAACTGCAACTTTTCCTTCCCAGAATTGTACCTCTTGAGGGAACGTTATAGTTGCTGAGTGTTTCTCTTATTTTGCAGATGGCTCCAGATTATGACCACCTGACCCTGATGCAGAAGGTGGAAGTGTTTGAACACGCTGTGAACAATACCGCTGGAGACGATCTAGCTAAACTTCTGTGGCTGAAGAGCCCCAGCTCTGAGGTACAGCCTTTTCCGGCTGTTTCTGATGACTTGCAAATATTAAAATATGCCTTGCATGTTCACCAAAGGCACATTCAGCAAACAAGGTGGTATGCACCTTCCCTAGAACTAGATCTGTGTTATCAATATAAAGGAAGTGAAAGCCTCCAACAATACATGGAAGAATTTGGATTTAAAATACTTCAAGCAAGATACTGTGCTGTTGCAGCCAGCAGCAAAAGGGAACTCTATGGTTCTCCCTCTCTGTGCGTGAATATACATTCTTATTTCTTGCAGAGAAACAGCAAACTACTGATCTCTCCTCCCTCACACACCCCCAAATTTCTTTTTGCTAGCTGCAAACTAGCCATTGTCCTTGTTAAGCCCTTTCAGTGATTGGCTGCAAAGTTGTTATGCCATGGAATGTTTACAAGCATTCTACTTGCCAAGGGAGGGGAAAGAGAGTTATGGAATAGTAATAGCATTTGTGCTATGAAGAAAGCAGAATGAAGAAAGCAGAAAGCAGAAGGAGGCACACTCTTCGTAGGCATGGGGCAGTTGTGGGAGAGTTGTGATTGAATCTCACATTGGCCCCAATCTTCAGGCATATATTTAATCTCTGCTTTGTTTGTTTCTTAACTTGTCTTTTTTCTGAAATCATTTATCTGACCGACACAGTTCACCTGGGTCTTCACATATCTCATATTCTGTTTGTTTCTAGGTGTGGTTCGACAGAAGAACAAACTATACTCGCTCGCTAGCAGTGATGTCCATGGTTGGCTACATCTTGGGTCTTGGTGACAGGCAAGTGACCTGCTTTGCCTCTAAAACATCCAGATATGAAAAACAGAACTTAGAAAGGGCCAGAAAGCCATAAAATCCGGTCCCAACCCAGAGGTCTCCATGCATCATTAATCTGCACAATTTAACCTATGTAAATTAATCTGGGTGTGGTGGTTGTTTGCTGCATCTACTTACATACTGGGAAACCATTTGTTATGGTTGACTAATATATATTTTTGCTGGGTGTTTTAGCAGTTGCCTTTTTTCTTTTTGCAGTCTAGGAAGATTTGAGTCCAGTGGCACCTTAATAACAACACAATTGCCACAGGGTAAACAGTCATAAGAACAAGCCACCTGGATCAGACCAGAGTCCATCTAGTCCAGCACTCTGCTACTCGCAGTGGCCCACCAGGTGCCTTTGGGAGCTCACATGCAGAATGTGAAAGCAATGGCCTGCTGCTGCTGCTGCTGCTCCCAAGCACCTGGTCTGCTAAGGCATTTGCAACCTCAGATCAAGAAGTCAGTCAAGAGTCAATGCTCCCTTTGACAGATTTCAAGGGCTTTGGCGCTCGAATGTTTACTCCCTAGAAATCATGTTTGTCTCTAAGGTACTACTGGAGTCAAAACTTGTGTTTGTACTGCAGACCAATGCAGCTGTTCACCTGAAATGATATACTCTTTTCCAAGTAGAGATGTTAGTTCGGTCAGTTGAGGTGCAGCAGTTGAGAAAATTGTGTGCTTCTGCATTGGAATATAGTCCCAAACAAATCTGATAATTATAATTCATTGTTATGTACTGCCTTTGTCAAAATTATTATTTTGTTCATTGTTGAATATAGCACTTTGATACAAGAGCATTTATCCCAAAGTGTATTTTTACTTTCAAACAGATGGGGCTAAGTAGGCACTAGGACCCAGATGCAGCTTTCTACAGCAAAGAAGGTCCGGCATGCTTTGTTCTGTGCCGGGGGAATATACAATCTACTAATATCTTTGTATGAGACAGAATATAGTGTAAGCTGTCGTGAAAGACAGATTGCCAGGGAGCATGGGAAATAAAGTAATTTGAAATGACTGAACACGTTTATTATCATTTGAGGAGAGCGGATGAATTCTGTAAGTTGACGGCACTTTTTCGTTCCTCCTGCAGGCACCCCTCCAACCTCATGCTTGACAGGCTGAGTGGCAAGATTCTGCACATTGACTTTGGGGACTGCTTCGAGGTAACTTTGTGCCTGGATTCCTTTTTAGAGACAGAGCTAAGAAATAAAATTAGCTTTGCCTTGTGGGGTGAGCCCAGAGGAAAACCTTCCTGACTTGGCACCCCCTTCTCAGTAGGGCAACATCTGCACAGTCATGATCTCCATTATATTTGATTGCCTTCCATCCTGGCCTTTTTAGGTTGCGATGACCAGGGAGAAGTTCCCTGAGAAGATTCCTTTTAGGCTGACAAGGATGTTAACCAACGCCATGGAGGTAAATGAGAGCCAGCTGTCCATAAGCAGAAAGGGGGCGGGGAAGGAGCAAGCCCAGGGCTGCCGCTGGAAGGGAAATCTCTGCTGTTTCTTTCCTGGCAACATTTTATATATGTTAGGCTCATTCCGCACATGCAGAATAATGCACTTTCAAACTGCTTTCAGTGCTCTTTGAAGCTGTGCGGAATAGCAAAATCCACTTGCAAACAGTTGTGAAAGTGGTTTGAAAACACATTATTTTGCATGTGCAGAAGGGGCCTTAGTTTTTGATCTGTGCTGCAAGACCCTTAATGGAGGATTCCCCCCAAGAGGGTCAATAATGGTCAACAGAAATTCCTGAAAGACAGACACTTTGCCCACCATTGTTGAGGTTCTTCCACACTGTCCTGCCTGAAGAGAGTGTTGGGGACGTCCCAGGGTGGCATTCTCAGTTCTCCCAAAGCAGCAAGAGTCACAGCCGACACTCGCCGTGAGCTGAGTGTACATCCCAGAACGTGGTCCAGAATTTTCTGCAGCACTTCTGCACTTCTTTGGGGGGGGCACACTGGCCTGTAGGAACTGGAATGCTGATTTCGGCCCCCCTCCCCTCAATTCTCGACAGGTAACCGGCTTAGATGGCAACTACAGAATCACCTGCCACACCGTGATGGAAGTCCTGCGGGAACACAAAGACAGCGTGATGGCAGTGCTGGAAGCCTTTGTGTACGACCCCCTGTTGAACTGGAGGCTGATGGACAGTAAGTTGTTGTTTTTCCTATTTGTCTACCGAACACCTAATCTTAGGTGGAAAAGGGGGTGGTGCTCAGAAAGAATATTAATGAAGATAAAGGAAAGAACATCGTCCTAGCTATTGTTTCATTGTTTTAGCAGCAACACATTATGGATTAAGGCCGTGGTGGCGAACCTTTGGCACTCCAGATGTTATGGACTGCAATTCCCATCAACCCCTGCCAGCATGGCCAATTGGCCATGCTGGCGAGAGCGATAAAATTGTAGCAATCCTGTATCTGGAAGTATAAGGACAAAATTCGCTCACCACTGGATTAAGGTCTTCGCAGCATCTTTTTTTTTATTTTTGCAAATAATTAAACATCAGCATTGTCAATAAAGTCTGGAGACTGGAGGGTCCCCTCCCATTTTGTTTTTTCCCTTCCAGCAATGTTCCATGTTAGCAACCCTCCATAGTAGCTTTTTAAACTCCCCTCTGGTTTAAAAGATATTTGATGTGGGAGCAGGCTGGAGGGGGAAAGCCCCCGTGGATGAGAGGCTCATTTTCCTGACTGCTTCTTGTATTGGCAGTTTATGAGCCACATCCCGAGACTGTTTTTTTCAGCTTGGAGGTTGCGAATTACTTTGCCCACCTGGAGGATTTCTGGGGGTGGCTGCCACGAGAAGAAGGGCTTTAAAAATTTCAGGTGTGCATCTGCCCGACTAGACTGAAGCCAAGATAATGGTCCAAGATCATTGCTTTTAATTTCATCAGGCACTACCGCAGGGGGGAGACATAATTCCCCTTTTGATATGCATGTGTCAAGGTCGTTCCCTTAACATCCCACAAAGTGAGCGTTGTTGTCGGTACTGTCCCAACGCTATGGACTCAATCCCTCATATCCTGCTTTACTGTTCGAGGTATAATGATATTAGAACCGATCTGGGAGCTTTACTACCTCTAGAATTTATGTTTCTCTCAGACAAACTAAAAATGTCTAAGCTATTGAACAGCCCTAATGTAGAAATTTCTGAAGCAGTTGCTACATTTTTAATCCATGTTCTACATGATATATAACAATGATCCTGTTTTTGTACTTGGAACGTATGGTACTTCTGGTTTATGCCTAATAAAGGTTTTTGGATTGGATTGGATATGCATGTGCCCAAGATTAAGTTGAGTCTTTTAAACTAAAAAAGAAAAAAAAACACCAGTATCGTAAGGAAGCGCAGAAATTCTCCCCTGAAATGTTGTGGTCTAGAACAGAAAGAGTTTCGACCTTGTGCAGCATTCAGGGGAACAAAGATTCACAATGAGAGCCTGAACTGTATTCTTTCAAAGTGACCGCAGCTTTACTCCTTGCAGCAAATACAAAAGGCAACAAGCGATCACGAACACGGACAGACTCCTATTCGGCTGGCCAGTCAGTAGGTGAGTGTGAGCTGATTGCTGCCTCCAGCAATTCATTTTATGATTCTCCGTTTGGGTCTATTTTATTTTTCCCAGTCATCCCAAAAAGACCGGGTAGACAGTGACAGGAAGGAGGTGACTGGACTCCCGTGCAGTGGCAGTTTTGTTTCCAGAAGTGGGAACACTCCCCATTCCAGAGAGTTGCACAAGAGGCATTCCTGCAGATGAGAGCATCTCCTTGACGGTCTGCCTCTGTGGGGCGAAACAGTGACCCCTTCGAGCTGGCAGGATCCTAAGCAAACCTGTGTTAGGTTATGCTGTAAGTGGCGCTTCTGCCCATACACAGCAGGGCCATGCCAGCTGTAACCCCATTCAGAGGGCTAGATCTTTTGTTCTTAGCCCTATCATGTAAATGCTACTTTTGTAATCTGAAACCTCCAAGTGAGCCAGAAAGCAGCAGTGAGATTGCTGGCAGGCCAAGGACAGAAGGAAACACCTCTCACCAGTCAGTCACTCAGTCAGCCTTTATTATAGCCCACAGAACATTATGAAGTGGGGAAAAACAGTATTATGTTAATAAATAATGTAAAATCTCACCGTACATCAGTAATTCCCAAAGTGGGCACCCCTGCCCCCTGGTGGGTGCCTTAGCGATCCAGGGGGGCGGTGATGGCCACAGGTAGAAACATTAATACATATATCTTTCTGTTTAATTGCTATTAAAATTTTTAAAAAATTAATTTCCAGGGGGCGCTAAGTAATATTTTTTCTGGAAAGGGGGCGGTACGCCAAATAAGTTTGGGAACCACTGCCCTACATCATCCATCCTAATATATCTAACGGTACAAGAATTGGAATCCAAAAAGATTATACACAGGATATGCACTCAGTGCATATTTTGTTGCAGGGACAGAAACATAGTCAAAGATGCAGTAGTTGTTTGGTCATCCCCCTGCCTGGAAGATTTTCAGTCTTCTGCACAGAGAACAGGGTTTTTTTAATCAACCAGGCCAGGTTGCAATAAATCTGAATGGGCTTGGACATGAAATCTACAATGGAAAAACAAGTGAATTGATGTTTCATCAGTACCATTCTGTGTATTTTGATTTTGGTTGTTGTGCTTTATCTTATGTTTTAAAATTGCATTACTCTGCCTCAGAAACCTCTCTTGCTAGTCGGGGGATGTAAAATATCACATGATTAATATTACTGTTGTCTGTCTTCCTCTGGGGGCACCATAATAAATGTAATTCTGCGCTTACCCTATAACCAGCAGTGTGGAGGCCCCTTGCAACAAGATAGCCAGCTCCACAGGGTGTGACCCGTGTCTATGACCTGAGCTTTCTCCAGTGGTGGGATCCAAAAATTTTAGTAACAGGTTACCATGGTGGTGGGATTCAAACTGTGGCGTAGCGCCAATGGGGCTGGGCGGGGCACGACGGGGGCGTGGCTGGGCATTCCTGGGGCGGGGCTGTGGCAAGGATGCAGCCGCTGCGCCGATCCTTGGGAGGGAAACGAATGCACGCAGGTGCAGGCTGTCACGCACGCCGGTGCACCTCCTGCTAGACTGCTTCAAGTTCTGTGCGCTACTGCTGAGAGGAGGGGCGTAACTAAGGCAAAAATGACGTGGCAAAATCACCAATTAGTAACCCCCTCTCGGCACACACAAATAATTAGTAACCTACTCTCGGGAACCTGTGAAAACCTGCTGGATCCCACCTCTGGCTTTCTCTTCCCTTATTAGAAATGCTGGATAGTGTGGACCTGGGTGAAACGGCCCATAAGAAAGCTGGGACCACTGTGCCTGAATCCATCCATTCCTTCAGTAGGTATTGGGGTGATCTGGGAGGGGGAGGGGGGTATTGCTTTTCTGTTGGTATTAAGTATGTAAAATGGGAAAGAAAGGTACGTTCGATTCCCGTAACAAAGGAAACATGAGCAGAGCCCTGCAAGATCAGGGGACGGTTCCATCGAGTCTGGCATCCTGGGTTTCACCCTTTCAATTTTTTTCCGCTCGGGAAAGAAAGAGGCAACTCCCCTTTTAACAGCTTGAATAGCAGTATCAGGAATCGTAGGACTCACAAGGACCAAAGCAGCATGTGGCAGGGAATGCTGTTCACAGCTGTCTAGGGGAGGGTCAGGTCATCGCTGATACACAAATCCAACCTTTTGTCCCTGTTTCTGCTGTCTAGTAGGGGACGGCCTTGTGAAGCCGGAAGCTCTGAATAAAAAGGCCATTCAGATAATCAACAGAGTCCGTGATAAGCTCACAGGTAAGTGTGTGCCTTTCACAAAATGCTGAACAAAAAAGGGCATGTCCCTAAGATCATTGTGGTCCATCTTCTTTACTTTCTTATCCAGCATTTTTGTTCATTGGAAGAGAGGAAGAAGAGTTTGGATTTATATCCCCCCTTTCTCTCCTGTAGGAGACTCAAAGGGGCTTACAATCTCCTTGCCCTTCCCTCCCACACACATAACAAGCACCCTGTGAGGTGGGTGGGGCTGAGAGAGCTCTGAAGAACTGTGCCTAGCCCAAGCTCACCCAACTGGCATGTGTGGGAGTGCACAGGGTAATCTTAGTTCACCAGAGAAGCCTCCACAGCTCAAGCGGCAGAGCGGGGAATCAAACCCGGTTCCTCCAGATTAGACTACACCTGCTCTTAACCACTACGCCACTGCTGCTCCTATTGTAGAGAGAAATTCCTCATGAGTAGCAAGACCAACAAGAACTGAGACAGTGCATTTCCCTCCTCCTTGCAGGTGTTAAATTAGCATAACAAAGCTAGGAAGACTGTGTGATGCCTGATCAGTCCCACTGCGAATGGCCCCTCTGCTCTTGTAGATCGTTGAGCTTTCCATAGAAAAAAATACAGACTCTCTTCTCCGTCTTCTTGTGTGTTTGTGTGTGTGCCAAGCGAAGGGTAATACTTCACACCTCTGACGAAGGCTGCTGTCATTTATCAAAAGCCACTGCCCCAGTAAATCAGTTAGTCTTTATGGTGTCACAGCATGCTTGCTGTTTTGTGTTTCTTGCTGAGAAGGCATCTCATGACAGGCTGCTCTGTATTCTTCCTGTGGAAAGAACAAACTATGTCCAAAAAAATACTGCTGTTTAACGCTGGCCCTGGGTGTCTTCTCCACCGTTGCCTGGAACCATGCCTCCCTGGTCCTTTTTCATTTGGTTCTGTTTGGCGAGAGGGCATTCTTCTTTGTCGCCCTCTTGGCCTTGCGAGCGCCTCAGCCTCTGTTCTCTTTCCTTGCAAAGGGCGGGACTTCTCCCATGACGAAACACTGGACGTCCCCACCCAGGTGGAGCTGCTGATTAAGCAGGCCACCTCCCACGAGAATCTCTGCCAGTGCTACATTGGATGGTGAGTTTTTGCCTTGCCTTGGAACCAGCTGCGCTTCATCTCCCCTTCTCCCAAAGGTCTGAATAGGAAACTGTTAAAAGAAAAGTTCATTTGTTTGCCTCTGTGGCCATTCCCTCATTCAGTGAGAAACAAAGGTCTTCCCCAGACTTTCTGTGTTGTACATGTAGAGACAGCGGGCCGCAGATTATCCTTTGATGAGCTAGGCTACAGGGAGATGACTGGATACACCTTACCTTTTCATATTCGTACGCCATAGGTGTCAAACTCGTGGCCCTCCAGATGTTATGGACTACAGTTCCCATCATCCCCTGCCAGCATCATGCTGGCAGGGAATGATTGGAACTGTAGTCCATAACATCTGGCGGGCCGTGAATTTGACACCTGTGTCGTACGCAATGGTTGAGATCCATTAGACTCCTCTGGACAACCCCAGCTGTTGGCATTTGGACCTTTTCCATTAGAATAGCAGACCCACCCCACCCCCGCCTTACCTCAAGCCGTTTTAGAAATCCTTTTGATTTCAGAAGTAGTTTGGAGGGAGGGGTTGATATTTAAGAAATGCCCAATCTAAAACCAGACATGATAAGTTGGGCAGAGCGTTGGATCCTGACCTGAAGCCTGCGTTACACACCTGCTCTCCTTTTTCCCCCACAGGTGCCCTTTTTGGTAGCAGGAAACTTGCACTGAAGCATCCAAAGTTCCATCCACTTCTGGAGATTTTTACCCCTCCGAGCATTGTCTTCTAGAAATCCGGGTGGGGGAAAATGGATGGTGTGGGAGAGTCCTGCCTTTGTCAGATATGTTGAAATGTAAATGAAAACTCTGTATCGTAAAAACTGTCTGGAGCTGCTGCTGTTTGTCAAAGTGCAGGCTGGGACGAAACATAGAACTTGAAATGGAGATTCCAGGCTGATGCAGAACAAACAAACAAAAAAATCCCCAGCTGGCTCCAGACGTTGTGGGAATTGCTGCCTTGGCAACAGTGATGACTAGTCACCTTTAGCAAATACAAGACTCTGTTGCATGGTCAGGCCATTGTGAATTCACTTCAGTGACCCACTGGGAGGGTACAAAGCACTGAGGAGCAAGCAAATCTGTTGGTCTGTTGCTGTCAAATTACTTTGTGTGCCTCCAGACTAGACTGGAACTGAAGCTGAGAATGATAGCCTAATAATAGCATGTGTTCTGACCCAGTTTGCGTGAAGAAATTATCAGAACCCTGCAAAGAGCAGGCTGTCTTGTTGGTGATGGGATATTGCAAATGAAAAGTGACTTTCCACACTGGCATTAAGGAGAAAGAGGGTGAAAAATGAGAAGCAACGTTGAGCATAAAACCAGCAGTGGGTTTGGGAGAAGAACCAACCATGCCTGAGAAAAATGGGTGTTAAAACACGAGGGTGAGTGCTTGGCGGCATCTTGAACTGACTAATGAAACTATTATTAAGGAAACTGCACAAAGCATAGCCACATTTAAGATGGCATGTTGTAGTTGGAATATTCTTTTGTGCCAATAAAGTACACCAGATTGTGTAAAAACTCCAGCAGGATTCAGAATGTCTTTTCATCTGTCACCACGTATTATATGGCAGGAGGGCTGTAGAGGAGAGAGATCTCCCCTGGCCAGTTCATACATGCCGTGACCAAACAGTATGCACACATCCCACACAGAAATTGCACACCGCATGCCGTTATCAGAGAGAACGCTTGAAAAGTTGCCTGTTGCTCAAGACTTCAATTTCCAAAATTATTTTCATGCAACTTGAGGTGGTAGAGCTACCCCATGGGGACCACGCCTCACAAGTATCTCCCTCCAGAGTCAGCCTTCAGAAATTCAGCAAAGACATGTGGGTTCTTGAGAGAGGTCAGTTGAAACATCAGTCATTCTAAGTACAATCAGGGACACAATTCTGATTCCAACCACCCCCTTACCCCAGTGGTGGGATCCAAAATTTTTAGTAACGGGTTCCCATGGTGGTGGGATTCAAACTGTGGCATAGCGCCAATGGGGCTGGGTGGGGCACAACGGGGCGTGGCCGGGCATTCCGGGAGCGGGGCTGTGGCAAGGATGCAGCTGCTGCACCGGTCCTTGGGCGGGAAACGAATGCACACAGGCGCAGGCTGCCACGCACGCCAGTGCACCTCCTGCTAGACTGCTTCAAGTTCTGCGTGCTACTGCTGAGAGGAGGGGTGTAACTTAGGCAAAAATCACGTGGCAAAATCACCAATTAGTAACCCCCTCTCGGCACACACAAATAATTAGTAACCTAATCTCGGGAACCTGTGAGAACCTGCTGGATCCCACCTCTGCTTTACCACAGAAGCCCCAGAGAAATAATTTCATATCAGGGACATTTGGCCAAGAAAACCTCCTAGTTGACTTGTGTCCATTTTCTGGATTTTGCTCAGCTATTTTTCAAGCCAGTCTCTCCAAATGGGTTGAGAGGGCAACAGAATAATAGATCAATGTGAGCAGAATGTGAAAATAGAACTTCCCCTGCAAATGGGCGTATAGAATGTACAGAAGTGACCCATCTAGAATGGCTCCTTGTCCAAGAATTTTGGGAAGAGTTCATTCTGGCCACTTCAGAGGTGGTGGCTGCTCCACTGTGACCCTTTTCTCTGTGAAATAAATCTATGGTGTATGCCCATGTCTACAGTCCTAAGCGTGGATGATTCTCCACCTGCCCCCCACCCCCCCCACCCCCCAGCCAGCCTGAAATGCGGGGCTGCCCATCTCTTTCCCCTATCTCTTTTATGAGCGGGCTTTGCCCCACCCTGCCGGGTTGAGTTATCGCGAGAGCAGACGGGAACTGCGCTCCCTCGCTGCGTGAAGCGCTGTCCAATATGGCGGCTGCCTGCTGAGCGAGCGGAAGCGGAGGCCTGAGGGACTCGGGGGAAATGGCAGCGAAGGAGCGCGGCGGGAACGCAGCCGAAGCTGGGCCGGGAGGCGACGCCGCGGAGGAGGAGATCCTGCCCGGGTTTCGGGACGCCGATTCCTTCGTCAAGGTACCGCGGAGGAGGAAGGAGGGGTGCCGCGTTGGCGCTACGGGAGCTGCTGGGTGGTGGGAGCACGAAGCATCATGGGAGTTGTAGTCCCCTGCCCTCAGCCAGCCTATTGCCTTCCCGGTGTCGCGAATTGGGTCGCACGAGGCAGGAATGCACCCTGAAATAACTGACTTTCCACCAGGTGCTTCCAGAGCAAAAGCCTTGAAGAGCCACTGAGTTTCGCAGTTTCTCTACATATCTCTGCAAAATATACCTGGCATGGCTTGACCTGGCATCTGTTTGCTTCAAAAAGGACATAGCAAAGTTGGGGGAAGTGTAGAGAAGGAAATCCCGCATTAGATGTGCACAGTTTCCAGCCTCCACTGGGGCCTGGAATTACAGCTGATCTCCAGAAGACAGAGATTAGCTCCTCTGGAGAAAACATCTGCTTTGAATGGGGGGGGGGGGGAGACTCTATGATATTGCACCTTGCCGTGGGCCATCGTCTTCCCAACGCTGTCTTCTGCAAGCTCCACCTTCCCCATCTTCAGGAATTTCTCAACTCAGAATTGACAACCCCATAGGTGGGCTAAACACTGATTCAATATTAGGCAGCTGGTAGCAGCTGTCCTGCCAGAAAAAATTTTTCCCAGCACCTGATACTGAGGTCCTTTAAAAAGCAATGCCGATGGTTTGGCATCAGATCTGCTCCCAAAACAGGGGCTCTCTCCCTTAGCTACAGGCCCTCGTAAACAGGCAGGCAGCAAAAGTTGTGTCTAGGGTGGGAGTGTATATCCACACTCCTGCGTGTACAAGCAGCTTGATTAACTTTGTCCCTGACTGCTCCAGTGTCTTTATTCCCTTTGTCCAGCATGCCCTTGGTACAGTGGTGGCTGCTACCAAGGCGTCCAGCGGCCTTCCTCAACCCGGAGATGAATACGACTTCTACCGCAGCTTCCCTGGCTTCCAAGCCTACTGCGAAACACAGGGGGACCGTTTGCTGCACTGGTGAGTCTCTCTCGGCTGCTTGCAATGTGAATTGTGCCCAGAAACACACCAGCAGCCAATAGGGTTGGCATAACATGGGGAAATAACACATGCTACCACCAGGCAGGTGGTGGGCAGCCACATTTTGAACCAGCTGAAGATTATGGGCAGCCCTTGGCTTGGACTTCAAGGATAAGGTGGGGAATACATCCAGAGCAAGGCTGGAACCCAGACTCCCCCAGACAGCCAGAACCTAGGCAGCCAGTCCCAAGTTCTTGCTAAAGCTCTTGATCATCCGGTGCTTCCTTGTTCCTCTGCACAGCATGAGCAGAGTGATGCAGTACCACGGCTGCCGCAGCCACCTCAAGGACCGCAGCAGAGTCATGGAGCTAGAAGACAAATTCGATCTACTGGTGGATGCCAACGATGCCATCCTGGAAAGAGTGGTAAGTACCACTTGGTGCCAACAGCTGAAGTTTCATGGAAACCACAACCAAATCACCATCATGTAGACACGTCCAACTAATTTGGGCCGCCTTTCCAAGGATGACATAATGTTCTTGTTTGCCCCCTTCTGTCACTCACTGCCAATCAATTCACCAGTCAGATATTTATTTATTTTTCAAACTTATATACCACCCAATCCCCGAAGGGCTCTGGGCGGTGAACAACATAAAAATTCAAATACAAATAAACATAAAAATCAGATACAAATTAATCTCTAGGTAATATAAATTGAAATGCAGCAATTAATACATAACAATGCCCGCAAAATCCCTCTTAAACCCTCCCTAGCGGAGAAAGAAAGGATAGGTCCTACAGATGGTAATGGACCCTAATTCCATAAGAAGGGAAGGGGGGGGGGGGGGGGGGGCACTTTCAGATATTGTTACTTGACTGCAGTTAACATGGCCAAACCTTCCATGGAAGCAAGAGTATGCTGTGTGGATGATGGACTCCCTTTCTAAATTCCATTCTGGTGTCCTGTGTTACCAAATGAAGCCTGACTCCCTCACTGCCCCCAAGCCCTTCATCATTCTTGGCAGCCAAGCAGAACTTCATCTCCAGGCTAACCGCTATAACTGCAGGGGTTTCCAAACCGGAAGAGTGAGCTTGCTTCTCCCAGAACACAAATGTCTTTAAACAGCTGAATCTGGATTTTTTAAAAAAAATATTATAATTTTGAAACTTTTGTCAATGTGCTGCTGAGCATGAATGTAGCTCTTCATAGTAACTGTTAGCTCGTTTGTGGTTGCTGATGAAAGGGGTCTGCTTTGTTCTGCTTTCAAGCAACAAGCCCACATTTTTTTTAATGGTTTGAATGGCCCAGATCCTCCTATGCCGTTTTCCAGAACTTTCCCTGCTTGCATTTCAGGGCATTCTGTTGGACGAAGCAGCAGGTGTGAACAAGAACGAGCAGCCAATCCTGCCTTCTGGCTTGCAGCCGCCCAAGACCATCGTCTCCAGCTGGAACCGCAAGGTAAAGGAGGCGTCCTTGTCTCTCCTTGGGTTTTGCACCCGTCTTTTGGTTTAAGTCTTCCTGCCATATTGCACTATGTATTCAAGATACCCCACGCTGTGAGTTCTGGATAGATTATGCACTTTGAATGCCAGGATTCAGGCATCCCTTTCCTCGGGTGCCACCACAGAAAGTGGTGCCACAAGTTTAGAGATTACATTGCCATCTTATCAAACGTATGGAACTGTCACCTTGCGTCAGGTTCACCAAGGTCAGTATTATCAACTCAAGAGTGGCAGCGGTTCCTTGGAGTCTCGGGCAGAGATCTTTCATATCACCTGCTGTCTGACCTTTCTTACCTCAGAAGAGATTCCAAGGATTGAGATCTTTGATATGCAGTGCAGAGGTTCTGCCACAGTGCCATGACGGTTCCTGCTCCTCAGCCAGGGACTGGCCCATGGGTATCTTTAAGTCAGTTTGGAGCAGATCAAATAAAGCTACCTTCAAATCTAAAATCCCAATTCTAAGTACCCCAAAGCAGGCCAAAATAAATTTTAAGCAAAATGGTAGACTCCAACGTTTCCTGTAAGTCGTGCGCAGTTGGCAGCAACTATATTGGTACTGCACAGATAAGGAACCACCCACCAGTGGGAGCTCTGATGGGCGGCTCAGTTCTACACAGCACTGTCGAAGTTCCACACAGCAACCAGGAACACTTAAAGGGACTGCTGGTAGACTGTAATCTGAAGAACCGGGTTTGATTCCCCACACTTCCATGTCAACAGCAGACTCTTAATCTGGTGACCTGGATTTGTTTCCCCCGCTCCTCGGCATGAAGCCTGCTAGGTGTCCTTGGGCTAGTCACAGTTCTCTCCTTCAGCCCCACCTACCTCACAAGGTGTCTGTTGTGGGGGGAGGAAGGGAAAAGGAGTTTGTAAGCCGCCTTGAGGGTCCTTACAGGAGAGAAAAGCAGGGTGTAAACCCAAACTCCTCTTCTTGGTTCGCTTTAACATGTCTTGTGGTGTTCTGCTTCTTCCAGCAAAGTGGAGAATCCAATAAGTGGAACAGATCAGAAACCTTTCGCTTGCTGCATGCCAAGAACATTGCTCGGCCACAGTTAAAGTTTCACGAGAAGGTTGACAACTCCAACACCCCCTTCATTCCCAAGCTCTTTGTCAAACCCAACGCCCTGAAGCCGCTGCCCGAAGGTGAGGAGTACTTGGAAGGACGGGGAGGGTCTCTGCCCTTCTGAGTGCCAAGTGTGTCCTGTGCCACTGAATGAGGACTCCCGTCCTGATAAAGGAAGCAGTGAAAGGCAAAATAAGATATTTCTTTAAATATTTATAATAATAATTAAAATAATGTATTAGTTGTGTGTTCAGAAAAAAACGAGATCCTTTTAAATGAAGATTAAACTGGGAACTTTGTTCAGAACCTGTGTCCTGCAGTGAGGGGTCACTTTCCTACAGTTTCCAATTTCACAGCATTAGCAACTTATTTTTTTAAATCTTGTACTCGGGTGAGGCCAGAGGGGTGCTTCAGCAGGATGAAGCCATGCAGGCCGTGGGAGAAAGAACAGTTTCTGCAGCTGGAAAATTCCTCCATCCTGCATTGGCTGAGCAAACCGAGCGCCCTGAATTCTTGCACACAGAAGTGCGTGAAGTAATGAGCCGTGCTCCAGTGGTCAGACATAAGATGTATTTTTAAGCATGGCGCATTAAGGAAACTTAATGCAGTGGCATTAAGCAGCAGTGGCAGTGGCGTAGGAGGTTAAGAGCTCGTGTATCGAATCTGGAGGAACCGGGTTTGATTC
Source organism: Sphaerodactylus townsendi (assembly GCF_021028975.2). Classification (NCBI taxonomy): domain Eukaryota; kingdom Metazoa; phylum Chordata; class Lepidosauria; order Squamata; family Sphaerodactylidae; genus Sphaerodactylus; species Sphaerodactylus townsendi. The sequence goes on from NC_059440.1 coordinate 31,773,934, forward strand.
CCAGCTCTGCCGCCTGAGCTGTGGAGGCTTATCTGGGGAATTCAGATTAGCCTGGGCACTCCCACACACGCCAGCCGGGTGACCTTGGGCTAGTCACAGCTTCTCGGAGCTCTCTCAGCCCCACCTACCTCACAGTGAGGGGGGAGGGCAAGGGATATTTCGGTGGCTCCCCTTTGAGTCTCCTGCAGGAGAGAAAGGGGGGATATAAATCCAAACTCTTCTTCTTCTTAACGTTGCTGCCTTTGTATTTTATTAAAAGGAATTTACCTGTTCTCAAAATATCCTAGCAACCAAGCCAGATTTGTGCTGTTAGCCTCCACAAAAGTTGTGGCCTGCTGTCCACCCTAAAACAGTCAAGGGAAGGAGTGGGTGGTTTTCTTAGCTGCTCTCCTGATGGTCTGCTTCTGGGTATTGCAGCGCTCTCGAGAAGCCAACGCAAGCGGAAGGAGCGCCCCGAGGACTTGGACGTGCCGGCTGCTCTGGCCGACTTCCTCCATCAGCAGAGGACTCAGCAGACGGAGCAAGATATGTAAGATGCTGGCAGGGGGTGGAGACGAGAGGGCAGGTAGTTCTGCGATTTGTCCTCTCTGTTTCCCTTCCGAGAACTGTTACCCATCGTTCTGCTGCTTTTTTTTTACAAAGGGTAGTAATTTGGTAGAAAAGCCTTTTGCGTGAGACCATGGAGAGCAGCTGCCGGTCGAGTAGACAATGCTGACTTTGATGAACAAAGGGTCTGATCCAGCATAAGTCAGCTTCTTGTGTGTCCGTGTGTTCAGTAGAGAGATGAGAGCAGAACTTTCCCCACAGAAGTGATTCACGATTCACCTTGTGGCTGGAGAACCAGCCAGGTGTAGTGGTTAAGAGCAGGTGCACTCTCATCTAGAGAACTGGGTTTGATTCCCCACTCTGCCACTTGAACTGTGGAGGCTTATCTGGTGGACTAGATTAGCTTGTGCACTCCAACACATGCCAGCTGGGTAGTCTTGGGCTAGTCACAGTTCTTCGGAGCTCTCTCAGCCCCACCCACCTCACAGGGTGTTTGTTGTGGGGGAAGGAGGGAAAGGAGATTGTCAGCCCCTTTGAGTCTCCTAACAGGAGAGAAAGGGGGGATATAAATCCAAACTCCTCTTCTTTTTCTGTTCCTGGACCTCAGCTGCTCTCACCCCTGTTATCCCACCCCCCTGGCCCTGTTTCCTCTGCAGCTGGAGCATCCCTCTTCGGCCAATCCTACCCTTAACCGCATTCTTCCTCTCGGTTTGTACAGGCTTGCTCACCCTTACCAGTACGAACTGGAGCATTTTTCCCCTGCAGTGGACCTTCTGGAGAAGCCACAAGTCCAGGTTAGTTCCAGCCCCCTCCCTTGTCAGCGCTTCAGGCTTTGGTCCTGGCTGGGCTGTCTGCTCATCCTGACCATCCCTTTCCTTGTCCAGCTGCACAGGCCTGTCTTGGAAACCCCGTGCCACTTCGTCTCCACCAACTTCCTGGACCAGTGCTTGGGTGGGAGGTTGGAAACGGTGAAGCTCCAGAGCTGGGGTAAAAAGAATGGTTGGGTCCCTGGATTTGGGAGGTGCAGTATTCTTTTCCAGGGCTCTTATTGGGGATTGGGGTGGGGGGAGTGGGGGTTGTCACCAATTGAAAACCCAGCAGCAGCGCCTTGAATTCCTTGGTCCTTTCTGTTGTCTTTTAAAACAGTCATTGTCATTTTCTTGGGTGTTTAACTTTTTAAAAGAAAAGCATTTTTGGTTCCCGTGCGAAGTCTTTAAGAAGAGGGACAAAATGCATGCTCAGAGGAAAGGTTCAGCGGGCCCTGTTAGCTGTGATGAGTAAATGGTGCCTCCATATTCAGAGGCAGTATACCCCTAAATACCAGTTGCTGGGAAGTAAAAACAGGGAGAGACTTAGGCTTCTGTGCCTTTGCTTTTGGGGCTTCCAGGGGGGGATTCTGTTCCACTTGGGGATGCTGTGCTACCACAGGACTGTTTCCAGGCTTGTGAAATTAGATCTGCCATTTGTGAGGAAACAATTAGTCCTGCTTCCAGGGACCTCCACCGGCTTGTACCTTTGAATGTCACATAAGAACATAAGAACAAGCCAGCTGGATCAGACCAGAGCCCATCTAGTCCAGCTCTCTGCTACTCGCAGTGGCCCACCAGGTGCCCTTGGGAGCTCACATGCAGGATGTGAAAGCAATGGCCTTCTGCGGCTGCTGCTCCTGAGCACCTGGTCTGCTGGTCTGATATTTTTATCGCTGCTTGAAACGGTTATTTATTTTATATTGTATTTTATATGTTGTACACCGCCCAGAGCCCTTCGGGGATGGGGCGGTATAAAAGTCTAATAAAATGGATGGGTGGGTGGGTGGGTGGGTGGGTGGATGGATGGATGGATAGATGGATAGATGGATAGATGGATAGATGGATAGAGGCATTTGCAATCTCAGATGCTGGAATGGTCAAGAGTAGATGGCTGCTCATCTTGCTGTGCTTTTGAGCATCACAGCCAGTCACGCTTCCTGGATGTAAAAGCGTGGGTGCTGGCCCCCCACGTTTGGTCTGGATAAGCAGTCTGGGCTCAACTAGTCCTTTCATTCCTGTGTCCCCGCTTCCAGCACCATTCATACCGGAGCTTTCTGGGCTTGACGTGCCTGATGCAGATCTCCACTCGGACGGAAGATTTCATCGTCGACACCCTGGAGCTGCGTAGTGACTTGTACATCTTGAATGAAACCTTCACAGACCCCGCGATTGTCAAGGTGAGCTGGAGGTTTGCAGGTTGTCAGGAATCTCAAGAGGGAGAGATTTGCACTGGCTTGTCTGGAAGTCTATTGATGTTTTGTTGAGTTTTCTGCCTTTTCAAAAAGTTAATCACAGGTTGTACCACAGAAATATGCTCAGCCTGACACAAATTAAAGAGTGGGTCCCCCTTTTTACCATACTGTGATTGAAATGCCAATTCAAAAATAATGCAGTGTTCCCTTTTTGTAATTTTAACTGCATTTTGAACAGATGTGTCATAATGACGTTTAGTGGTTTTTATTATAGTAACTGAGATCCATTTTTGGACAGGTGGATCTGCCCTATACCCTCAAAGTCAGCGCTGTCTACTCAGAGTGGCAGTGGCTCTCCAGGGCCTCAGGCAGAGAAAGGTCTTTCACACCACCTAGTACTTGACCCCTCTTAAGTGGTGATGGTGGGAATCGAACCTGGGACCTTCTGCGTTCCAAGTAGAGGCTCTTCAGCTGAGCCACATGCCCTCTCCTACCTGACCCTTCAACTTACAGTAAAAGCATTGAGCCTTTTCCTGGCTTTGTCTTTTGTCCACCTCTCTCCAGTCCTCTCTCCCCCAATTTACTTCTGTTTCTTTAAAACAATCTGCTTCTCCCCTCAAGGGAAACTGATACAGTCAATCTAGAAAGAGGCTGGATTGTGGGCCGGGGTGTTCCCTCCTCTCCTTTCAGGTGTCCCTTTGTTGGCCTGAAAACCTGTGCAGTTGGTTTTCACTCACTGAGAACAGAGGGCGTCGTCCCCCGTCCCCCCCCCCCGTCACACTGCAGCTCCCTTGCCCTCCTGATGCCTTCTGCTCCCTCCTTCGAAGGTCCTGCATGGCGCCGACTCGGATGTGGAATGGCTCCAGCGGGACTTCGGCCTCTACCTGGTGAACATGTTCGACACCCACCAAGCGGCTCGGCTCCTCAACCTGGGCAGGCACTCTCTGGACCACCTGCTCAAGTTCTACTGTGACGTGGATGCAAACAAGCAGTACCAGCTGGCTGATTGGAGGATCCGGTAATGAGCCCCTCCCTCCCTCCCTCCCCAGTTCCTGATACAGAAGAGGAAGGAAGCGATAAAAGTTCTTGTGGGCAGAAACATGGGAGCACTTGTTTGCCTCTCGAGTGTCAGTGCCTGCAGAGGGCCAGCCCTGGAGTCGGGTGGTTACCTCGAGAGAGGAGGATCCCCTCCACCCACACCCACAGTTCTTGTCACGCCCGGGACCTTCAACATGTCCGTGCAGGGAAGCTCTGTCTAGGGAACTGGGTGAGCCAGAGACAGGAACCCCCTCCTCAGTTGGATCCATTTACCTCTAGAGTCCTCTGTTGTCCCTCAACCGCAGCTCTCATTCCTACCTACAGCCTGGTGATTCTAGTCCTGGCTTATAGTCTTGCAGGCTTGTTGTAAGGTTCATTGCAAGATAATGGGAGTGAAGCCCTTTGAATGTTGAAACAACTAAATGGAAAACTCCTGGTGTCCTTTTACCGCTGTGCTATAGAGAGTGTCTTAACCTACTGCATCTGCGTATGGTTCTCCAGTTGCACAGTGGCAGATAGGAAGGCGCTCCAAAGGGTGATCACTACTGCACAGAGGATTATCTGAAGCTGCCCTTCTACCCTCCTTGGAAGAACTCTACCATAATTCCCAAAGCCTCCAAAGAAAGCTCCGCAAAGATATTCCTGAGAGACCCGTCTCTATCCAGCACTACTCTCTTTTGAACTGTTACCATCTGGCAGAGATCGCAGTACAGGTCTATAAAAATTAGGGACAAAGGGAGGCTTAGAGACAAGCTCTCTACTCTAGATGCATGGTGGCGATGGGCGCTGAACCTCCTCGGCCAGTGTTGGATGTGTTTGGAGCTGTGTAGGGATGGGTGGAGGAAGGAGAAAGTGAGGATGGGGTATGAGTCTGAAATTGTATGAGTATGATGTATTGTATGAAATTGTGTGCATCGAGGAATGCTGCTGTAAATTTCGTTGTGCGTGCACAATGACAATAAAATGCTTATGCTTATGCTTATAGTCTTGCAGGCTTGTTGTAAGGTTCAATGCAAGATAATGGGAGTGAAGGCCTTTGAATGTTGAAAACACAACTGAGATGTCGATGGTGGGAATGTGCTATGTTATCGACTGATTTTTTTTCTGTTGTTGACTATTATTCTTAATGTATTCCTCCCTTGCATTATTCAAATGCATTAACTTCTCAAAAGGAAAAAGAATCGATGACACATTTTGATGAGGGGGGAGGAATCCAGTTTTATTCTTGTCCCTTTCCGCCCCTCGTTCAGTCCTTTGCCAGAGGAGATGATCCATTACGCCCGCGACGACACCCACTACCTTCTCTATATCTATGACCGAATGAGAGAGGACCTCTGGGAGAAAGGCTACGGGCAGCCCACTCTGATACAGTCCGTGTGGCAACGGAGCAAGGCCATCTGCTTGAAGGTAAACCTCCCACGTAGCTCACCTGGCTGGATGGCTTCAGAATTCCAGGGGCAATATGAGAGGCTTCAGGCCGGCACTTGGAGAACTTGATAAAGTTTCCAGCTACTTTTCTTTCCTACAGAAAAGCTTCTCGGCCTCTGTCCCTTCTGAGTCACAAAGCAAGAATCTTGAACTGCCAAATGTAACCAGGACTCACGCATACCAAGTGGCATGTTGGCAACGTGCAGCGGAAACGTGGGCAGTTACAACTTGAAACCTGTCCCCGGGCCCCTGGAGTTCTCTGCTGAAGCGATGCTTTTCTCATTTGTGAGCTTGTGTGGATTCCACACAGCTTATTTATAACGACGTGCTTTCCAAAGGACAAAAAGAGTTCATGTATAACGATTGGAACTCGTCACAAATAGGCTGTGTGGAATCCACGTAGAAGAGCCAGAACAGCGTGTGCTTCCCTAGGATGGGGGTTGGGACAATCTCAGAACGGCTGTCAAGAATACAGGGTCCCTGGGACTGGCCGCCACACGAGGTGGGGGCCCATGAGAATGGGCTGCTGAGTGTGATGTGCAGGGGCAGATTCAGACGGAAGAAGATAGTCTTGGAGTCATAAAATCTTTCCAAGTTGCAGCAAATGCTGATAAGGCTGCCTTCACACCAGAGAGCTCCCTTTGCCCTTCTAACTGGCTGTTTCCTTTCCTTAGAAATATCTCAAGCCCACCTTCACGGATGAGTCGTACCGCGAACTCTACCGCAAGCAGAAGAAACTCCTCAACAGCCAGCAGCTGGCAGCCTTCCGGCTCCTCTTTGCCTGGCGGGACAAGATGGCACGCCAAGAAGACGAGAGCACCGGGTGAGGGAGACGTGTGGGTCTTGGGAAACTGGAGCCCCAGGGTCTACGGCAGCATTCGGGCTCCTGGCTGGTTGTGCTTTTGACTATATTCTAGTTTTTCATCCCACCCTGCCCCGGCCATGCTGGGCTCAGGGCCGTGGACAGCACCATAACAACAGTACAATCCAGTCGATAGAATCTAATCAAAGTAATTTCTACTATGGTTAAGACCCAACCATATAAATTCTTGCAATTTTACTAAGAATTGGCATCATGAGATCTTAATATCCTTTACTTTCTGAGTGGTTCAGGCCAGCAAAGGTGGGACCCTCTTCTAAATAAACTGCTTCCAGGTGGTGTGTGGGTCATCTCTCAGCTTCTCGATTTAGATGAGGAGGAGCAGCAGTGGCGTAGGAGGTTAAGAGCTCGTGTATCTAATCTGGAGGAACCGGGTTTGATTCTCTGCTCTGCCACCTGAGCTGTGGAGGCTTATCTGGGGAATTCAGATTAGCCTGTGCACTCCCACACACACCAGCTGGGTGACCTTGGGCTAGTCACAGCTTCTCAGAGCTCTCTCAGCCCCACCTACCTCACAGGATGTTTGTTGTGAGTGGGGAAGGGCAAGGAGATTGTAAGCCCCTTTGACTCCTACAGGAGAGAAAGGGGGGATATAAATCCAAACTCTTCTTCTTCCTCCGAAACGGTTTCAATAGAACTGCTGTTTTCGTTTTGCTCCCCAGGTACATACTGCCGAACCACATGCTGCTGAAGATCTCGGAGGAGCTGCCCAAGTAAGCAGACAACGTTTTTGGCTGTGCCTTTGTGTGAACGTTTAATCAGAAAGGAGCCGGGTTGGAGGGAAGGGTTGGGGGGATCGGTTGCTCTGCCAGCCACGCTTTGGACTCTCTAAGTCACCACTGAGTTCACCGGCCATCGGGCCACAAACGTGTTGCCTTATTACCAAACAATTGCCTCAAAACCAAGCCCCTGTCTATTAGCCTCAAACCCTTCTGGATTGATGTCAGAGGAGAGATGTCACCCGTTCCTAAGGCTCTCGTGGCTTTTTGCCCCATGTATTTTCAGTCTATTTTTAAGGTCTGTCGCACAGTCTTCTCACCTGTCCAGCTGCTCCGTGAATAAACTCCGACCCTCTTTCTGTCTGCAGAGAGCCCCAGGGCATCATCGCCTGCTGTAACCCGGTCCCGCCACTCGTCCGTCAGCAGCTCAACGAAATGCATCTCTTAATCCAGCAGGCGCGAGAGATGCCGCTGCTGAAGGCATGGCTTATTCTCTTCGTTTCATTTCTACCCCCACCTTTCGCTCCAAGGGGGACCCAAAACGGCTGACGTCATTTTCCTCTCTTCTGTTTTGTCCTCACAACAACCCCGTGAGGAAGTCACCATGGCAGAACGGAGATTCAAACCCGTGTCTGCTCAATCCTCATCTGACACACTGACCATTGCACTGCTCTTGGGGCTGGGGGGGCACTGTTCATGATGCCAGCAGCTGAAATGATGGACCAGAAGAAAACACCCTTTAGTTTATGTCAAGTTAATCCTAGTCGTGAGGTTTGGGTAAAATTCTACACTGTCTGCCGATGCTCTCTTTTGCTGACAACGTTGCCTTTTGGGAGGCAGGAAAAAAGAGATATTTCCAGCCTTGGTTTTAAGACCTCTGTTTTGCATCCTGTATACCAGAGGTGTCCAGCTCTGGCACTTCAGATGTTCATGGACTACAATTTCCATCAGGCCCTTGACCATGCCAGCAGGGGTTAATGGGAATTGTAGTCCATGAACATCTGAACTGCTAGAGCTGGACAGAGAATTCTGGGCAGAGTGAATAGAGCTGGTATGATTGGTAACATGTTGGTCACATGTTTGCCCTCTCGGGAAGCCAATGAACCAACGGCAGCAACTTCAAATTGAAAAAAATAACAACCAGTGATTGGTCAGATATCTCCCTCACAGAGACCAACACTAAGCAGCATAGATAGAACGTTTGTGAATATTCTATATGTTCACAAAACTCAGCCCATGACTGAGAAAGCGAGGCTCGGACGCAATAGGCTTTAAGCCAGGATTGGGCAGGGTGTGTGGACTTGTGTAAAAAACTAGATTTGGGGGCTATTCGTGACTTCTCACCTTTTTCATCCACTTTTAGTCTGAAACTGAGGTTGCCGTGAAAAAGAAAGGACCTCTCCCCAACCCAGAGGTATGTGGGTTCTGCTGGCAGTGCTGACGGGAGGGGTCGTGGTTCAGCGATACTTGCGGAAGGTCCAGTCCTTCGCATCACCATGTAAAAGGGTCAGGTGGTAGGGGGCGTGAAATACCTTTGCCCGAGATTCCAGAGAGCAGCTGCCAGTCCAGGCAGCCAACGCTGACCTTACTAGACCAAGAGCCCAGCTTGGTACAAGGCAGCTTCTCACATTCCTGTTATTTGTTTGTTAGTCACTTTTGACACAAGACCCTTCTCATCTGCACTCCTAGCTACGCCTCTCCCTCTGATGTGCAGAAGCAGCACAGTGAGGCTTGACATGTTTCCCTTTTGCTGTGATCATCCCTTATGTGTGTTGTTCTGAGGCCCAGGAGGGGGGAGGCAATCCACGTCCCCTTGCAGCATCAGGAAAGCATGAGGAGAGAATGCTCTGGCCAGTTCCTTCTGAAGACCGAAAAGATAGCTGTAGATATTTCAACAGTCAGCACTGTTCTCCCCCCGCCCCCTTTAAAAACAGTGACCCTTCTAAGAAGATTGAAACTTCAAAGAGCAGAGAACGTTTTTATTGCCATATTGAAACAGATACGTTCCTCCGCATCCTGACTCCAAGAGGGGCATTTTCTTCCGCTTTTTCTGGAAAAGAGTGGCTGTTCTTGGTTTCTGGGGGACAAAGAGATGGCCAAGGGAAGGGGTGAAGTGGGCCCTACTCAGACGGTGTTCTCAGGAACAAGCAGTTTAGTGAGGGGCTAGGTCTAAAACAACATGAAAGGGCCGCTGATATGCTCCTAACTTTAACAGTTGTTTGAAACATGAATTTGCTGACTTGAACTTTTGCTTCCTGTAAACAAAACCTGTCCAATGCAGCATAGAGCCTGCCTCTTTTTGTTTTGGCAGAAACTGGAGAATCGCTTGTTCGGGCCACACGACAGGTCGCGTATTCGTCAGGATGAGAAGGGGAACCAGTCGGAACTCGGTAATTCTTGGAGGGCCCAGAAAGCAAAGCGTAAAAATCAGGACAGGTTGGATCAAGGGTTGGCTGCAAAAATCCCAGTGTCCCATAGCTGCTGACATTTCAGAAGTGAGCCCAGTAATTGGAGTGCAAAGGACCATGGGACAGCTACTTATTTATATTGAATTAAAAGGTTTCCAAAAGGTCAAGGAGACCTGGGTTTTTTGTTTCGTAACCTTGGGCAGGTGGTTTTGTCATTGATGACCTACTGCCTGTTGTCTTGAAATAATGCTTCTTTCTTTGTTTGTGATCCTTCTGAAGTTTGTGCTGGTCTTAGCATTTGTCGTGCAATCATTTTTATATTCTTTATTTTTCATTCTTTTTGATTTTCATCTATATGTTGTAAACCGCCTTGAGCAGAAAGGCGCAATCATGCATTTCCCAAATAAATACACCAGCGACACCTACCCAGCGTCTCTGTGCTTTCTGGTTTGCTGGCATCCCCCCTCGCTTATATCTTCCAGTCCAGGGCCTCGCTGACCTGTTTTCTGTCTCTTGCTCTTCTTTGCCTCCTGGAGCTGTGGAGGTTTGTCTGGTGAATCAGATTAGCTCGTGCATTCCCAACACATTGCAGCTGGGTGACCTTGAGCTCTCTCAGCCCCAACCAGTTTGGGTGTTTGTTGGGGGAGGGGAAGGGAAAGGAGATTGTAAGTCCCTTACAGAAGAGAAAGGAGGGATATAAATCCAAACTCTGCTCTTCTTCTTCTTCTTCTCCTTGTACAGAGCCCGGACTGGCCCTAGAACACGGCAGCCTCTTTTCTGAAATGCCAGAGGGAGCGGACAGGAGAGGGGAGTGCTCCCCCTTGCCGTACGTCCTCTGCACAGCCAGCATCAGTATTTTCAATGTAAGTTAAGAGTAGTGAAAAGCGTCCGGCAGCAGGGGGTTGGGAAGGGAGAAGCCAGGAGACCTTGGACCAATCAGAGTCTCGCAGCCTAACCAACCCCCACAAGGTTGTTGTTGTGATGACTGAATGGAGAAGGGAGGAGCTATGGGAAAAGCTGCTTTGAGCCCTTGACAATGGGGAAATCAGGATATAAAATTTAAAAAATAAGCTATAAAATCACCACTGGATGAATCACAAAACAAGTGCTGAAATCTGCTGGATTAACTAATGGAATGGCTTCAACGGCCCACAGTCACTAATTGCCTTCCCTGAATTCCCAAAGGAGTCTGAAGCAGACGAGGAGGAGGACAGGAACTTAACTGTGGCCCAGCAGAAAGCCCGGCGCATCATGGAGTCCTTCGAAAATCCATTTCGGATGGTAAATGGCCCTGACTGTCAAATGAGACAAGACACCGATCGGACTCCCCCTGCAGTTTCTGCAAAACACACGGCAAAGGACCCTGGTTCGGCTCAGGACCACTGGGAGGGAGGCGATTGAACACATTTTGTTTTAATTTAATATTTTATTTTTATATCCCGAACCATCCCTGAAGGGTTACAACATAGTTTAGCATACATAATTTAAAACCACTAAAAATATAAATCCTAATTTAAAACCAATTACAAAATCGTTACAATAACGCTTGCCGAATTTGACAGAACTGAGGATAGGTATCAGAGCTTCATGACTATATCAACTGCTGCTCTCTGATGTGATGGACTGAGTTAGTTCCCATCATCCCCCTGCCAACTTTATTGATGCTGGTGCAGGGATGATGGGAACTGTAGTCCATCACATCTGGAGGGCCACGAGTTTGACACCTGTGATACAAACACATACATTTTGACACTGGAGCTCACCACCCTCTGTCCACAGCACTGGAGATAAAAAGACTGTCCCTTTTTCTGCCTGTCCTTTTCCCTGGCGTACCTGAGCGTGAGGTGTTTTCCCCAGATGGACGTTGGAGAGGCCACCAGTAGCCACAGGTGTTGGGGGTGGCTAATCCAGACCGTTATGGGCTCTCTCTTTTTTCTCCAGTATCTGCCAGCAGAGGAGAACCCGGCTCACGTCTCCCAGGCGGCAAAGTCCGATCCCTCATCAAAAGTCTACGAGGTAAGTGCCTGGCACGTAGCCTCACCAAAAGGCCCTCAACCCAGTCTGACTGGTGCCCGTTGGTCTTTTTGTGTGCGGGGGGAGCCCTGGCTCACTGGGAGCAGGCGCTTACAAAGACCCTTCCCTGCCTGAAACCCCAGAGGTCAGACTGGTTTGATGGAGCTGCCCTTCTGCCTCGGCATCATCAGTTTTGAGTGCAGTAGCAGCTTAGAGACCAACCTGATTTTTGAGTGCCAAAGCTGCCTTGGTCAGGTACTATCTTGACTCTTCAGAGCTCATGCCCCCAAAATCTGGCTGGTCTCCAAGGAGCTGCTGGACTCGGACCTAGTTTTTCTGATACCATTCCACACAGCTACCCTCTGAAACAAGCGCATCATGTACAGTGGCGTACCTACCATGGGGCCAGGGGGGTGCTGCACTCCAGGTGCGCGCCGTTGGGATCATGTGGGGTACGAAAAATCGCCCCCCACACCCTTCGCCTGGCCCAGCAGGGCCCAGGCGCCATTTTGCCCTGGGTGCCATTCCACCCCTCACTGATCAAGAATTTTGTTTGTTCATGTGTTTTTGGCTTTGCCATCCAGATCAGCAATCGGTGGAAGCTGCTGAGCCAAACACAGCTGCAGGCAGCATCCAAGAAAGAGCCTGCAAAGAAATCGCAACAACAGCAGCAGCAAACAGGTAAACGCGGGCTGGCTCCCTCCCTGCCAAAAGGTTCAACTCTCAGAGACTCTCTCGCCTTTTCAGTGTGTAGCGAGAGCCAGTTTCTTCCAGCTGATTGGGTTTGCTTCCCTGGGAAGGTGACCATCCTGTCCTTTAAGGCTTCCTCGGGGAACTTTGGTTATGAAAGGCTTAAAGGTCAGGGGACTATGAGAAACAACAGCTACAGCATGACTCAGTGGGCATTATACGAAATTACGACAGATGCGGTGGGAGAGATATTGTTCCCTGTCTCTCGGAAAGTTAGGACATAGGTAAAAAGATTAGATCCGCTTATGGAGGTGAGGTCTGTTGATTAATCGACCTGTCGTTGAACCTCCATGTTCAGGGACAGTCTACCCATGAGTGCCACCTGCTGGAGAGAAAGCACAGGGGAGGGCTCCTACTTTCATGCCCTGCATGTGGACTTCTTGAATGCCTCTGATCCCTGTGCTTCAAAGGATGCCGGACTGATAGACTTACGGTCTGATCTGGGGAGGCTCTTGTTATGAAAGAGCAACAGTGGGGGAAAAAATCTCTGTTCCCAGCCAACAGTCAGAGTTTAGCAGCTGATGGGACTGTCGACCTTAGATGAGGGCTTGGATGCCAGGCTCAGAGTACTGCCTGGCCGGCTAGACTGCTGCTCAGTCCATTTGACGGGTCCTCCCTTGACTTGTCCTTGTTTCTTCTGTAGCAACACGGGAAGCGGCTGAGAAGGAGGTCCGAGAAAAAGCCTCCAACACACCCTCCGTGCGCCAGCTTGTCTCTGTGAGTCTTTCTGTATCATTTGTGCCTCAGGCAAGAGGGGGGTAGATTTGGGAGGGAAAGTGATCATCCAGGGTGCATTCCGTGGCCCCGTGCCTCTTTCTGAGACTGCTCTTTGCTGCCTGCCACATCCTGGGTTTATCAAGGTTAACAAATCTCTTGTAGGAGCAGCTGTCAATTACAGCTGCACAGTAAAGTATCTTTTACATGTGGCGTGTGCAGAGCTCATGAGAAGTGAAACGGGGGGTGAGTTTTGATAGCAAGGGCTCCCTGCCCTCCACAGATTTGAGACTGGGGGGCTCAATAACAAAGACTCTCTGTCCTCCGTAAATCTGGTCACTGCCTTACTGAGATAATGTTGTACACCGCCCTGAGCCTTCTGGGGAGGGCGGTCTAAAAATATAATAAATAAATAAATTTGGGTGACTTTTGACCACCTTCTTCTGTAATCCATGACTTCAGTGTTTCAATTTTCCTTCCTTGGGATTGTTTGTAGCAAGAACAGGCCGGCAAAAAGAGGGAGCGAGTGGCCAGCGAGCCAGGGACAGACACACCCAAGCAAGAGAAGAAGAAGCCTAAAGCCTCCCAGAAGCCCGAAGCGGCAGTCGCAACCACGGCGTTCACCCCCTTTGACTACAGCAAGTCTGACCTCAAAGTCTTTGCTGGTAGGAGCCAGAACTGAAATGTTTGTGCCGCCTGCAAAGTCTAGATCCCAAATGGTCCTCAGTATTGTCCTAAGGGTGGGGAGATAGCGTTATACGCAGAGCTACACAGGAAGCCCTCTGTTCAAACCTAATCTTTGTGAACTAACAAAATTCATAGAAGAAATAGGATCTCAGTTGAACGTGCCAGAAAATGAACTCTGTTGATTCCATAACAGGAAATTTCTTGTAATAATATGTAACTTCAGGCATTATAAAAACAAAAATGTCCAGAGTTCCACTACTCACGCAGATGACACATAGTAAGTCAGTTGTGTTGGCATATAATTTATACGACAAAATGACATGAATCTTGCGTTTGCCTGCCACTGCATATCCCTAGCTTTTTAGGTATGGAAGAAGTTTCGAGTTATGTGGATTGGGAGAACAGTGTGATATAAATATATTGGATATGTGTTGGCCAAACAAACAAATATATTAAATAAATAATTTGGGCGTTAAATATTCTTTTGCTAGTCAGGGGCAAAATGAACGAACTACAGAGGGCCCTGATGTGAGTCTAGCATCCTCTGAGAGGCTTGGTGCCACCACATACAAGGTCCTGCCACCACATACAAGGTCCTGCTCATGTTTGCAATGTAGATGATCGGCTGTGCTGTCCCCCCTCCATCTGTCTTTCAGGGGCCAGTAAGTCGAAGGCCTCCACGCCATTTGATCCCGCCAAGCAAGCCCAAACCAACAAGGTAAGATGATGCTGTGTGAGAGGATGAGGAGAGAGACCCAGGGTAGGGGCAGGCTCAGTGCAGGGGCAGTGCAGTTTTCCACGAATGCAGGAAGAGGATCTTTGCGAACCCTTAACAGCCACATGCAGACACCACAGAGAACTCTAACAAAACGGGCTTTACAGGTAGAAACAGGGATGGGAGAACTATGCATGCCTCCCTGAATTCCAGGAAGGGCTGGACTAAAATATGCTAGATGGGTTAGTTGGGAGAACTCGCTTCTTACAACGTGGCCAGTATTTCTTTGTCCTTCTCTTTTTGAATAGAAATTTTCAGGAGCTGGCAAAGTTCCGCAGCCAGCTGGAACGAAAAGCATGTCCTACCTCGCTGGGAAATCCAACCGGTAAGTTCATACAATGCTTTTATCTTGTAGCATGCAGAAAATGTTTCCAGGCCACTATCAAGTTAAGAAGCCCACCCGCTCACCTGTATCTGGGCCTGTTCTTGTAATACACTGGAAGGCCTGAAGGAAGAAGCAGAATCAAGGAAAATAATTAAGCAGCCTGCTCCCTTGGAGCCAGGACGCCTTTACCATAGGCGAGGATCCACTGCACCGCCCCTTCTGTCCTGCAGGTGGAAGTAGGAATGTATATACAGTCTGGTCCACATCCTCAGTATAAGGTCCTTTCCCAAAGTGTGTGGGGAGGGGGAACCTCTCATGCCTCAGCCACACCCACCCACCCCTCCTGCCTCTGAAAATATTCATGAATGTTTTCTGGTGTCCCATCTTCTCAGGCCGGTCAGTTATCAATAGTCCCCACTGACATAAGCAGCTGACAGCCTTAATTTCTTATTGTCAGGTCTAGGATTCATTCAGTGACAGACTCTGGAGTTCATCAGGCAGTAGCCTTTATTGGAAAGAACACTGAACCCCTGGATTTTGCAATGTCAGTTCTAAGGCAACCCCCGCCCCCGCAATGCCCATAGCTTTATTACCTCTGTTGTCTACTCTCTCACCTGCCTCCAACTACATAAAGTGAAAGTAGGAAAAGTAGAGGAAAGAGAAAGTCCTTTCCCCAAGGGAGACCAGAGATGCCCCTGTTATTTGCTGTTGCAAGCAAAGGGAGAAGGAAAGATTGAAGAAACTCAAAGAGGCCCCCAGGCATTAAGCACACTGACACTTATCTAGGAGAGCGGCCCCCTCCAAGTCCCTTCCGAGTGGAGGCAGCAAACACTCTGAGCAGCCTGGGCCAGAATTGAGCACCCTGAGCAACTTACCTTTTCTGAAAATAGAACCTCTTTTGCTCTCTGTGCAGGGGCTTCAGGCATAACTGGCCCAAAAGATGAAGTTGTTGAAGTACACCACTGGAAGGAACCAGAAGATCCACCTTGTGAACCGTGGACCACCAAGAGGCCACGAGGTCTCTGGCAGCTGTTGCTGATTTTATACAGATACTTGTTTTTTTAACAAAACAAAAAAAACCACACACATACAATTAAACTGCCATTTTTTCCCCTGAAAGCAAGGAAGAGAAAATGTTATTGATTTCGAGTTTGCTTCTTTAGTTAGCTGGTTTCTCTCCTCATTGAGTCAGACCAGTCTTGGAAATTAATTTATTTTGGGGGAGGGGAGGGGGGTTGGTTGTCATCCTTGTTTTAGTGGGATGGCAAGTTATTTTTCTAGGGCAAGAAATCCTCTTTCACGGCAGTGCCTCACTGCGGTAGTCTTTTCTTGTATCATTTCCCAGGTCAGCCCCCTCCGCTATGGCGCTGCATCCAAAGTTAATCTGCCAGAAAGCCTTTCCTGGCGGTTATTAACAAAAAGTCGTTAATTTTTAAGCAGGGGGCTTGTCTCATTTTCAGGCTAAACTACGACTCAGAAGCCAAAAGCCTACCGTTGCGCATCAGATTCCATTTGCATTTGTTTATCTATTGGAAGCTGTTACCGTACATCGTTTTTAGCACGCAAGCTTCTTTACAGCCTGGGTATGGTTCTGCGATCTGACAGCGAGCGGCGGAGTAGCCCAAGGCCTTCCGGCAAGTCTGTGGCGGAGACGGAAGGGGTCTCCCGGGCCCAAAGCTCATTCTTTGGTTCCAGATTAATTTTCATTACATAGATTTCAAAACCAAGTGGGGAAATGAGAGTTTTCATTCCTGCTTCCTATAACTCTTTCAACATAGTCACTGATTACTCTAATTAAAACGAGGGTGGGGGGGTGGGAGTCGTGGCTCCAGCAAGCATTCCACGTGGGTGGCTGGCGCCAGCTGCCAGACAAGACAGCAAAATCAGTGCCCAGTTGGCACACGAATAGACAGCCACGCAGGAATAACGCCCCAACCTTACCCCTGTCGGTTCCTTCTGCAGTATGTGGGCGAGGCTCCATTTGACTTTTCTGTTCTCACTAATAGCCCTCCTTTCTGCCTGTAACCCTGGAAGGCCTCTGCGCATGGCCAAGGTTCCACTCCCTTCGCTGCTGGATGAGCAGCTGCCCCCACACGAAAAGCAGCGGAAGCAGATGCTGGATTTTCTGTGTACTGTGAGAAGTTGGCACTTAACGCTCTGCGATTTTAAGCACAGGATTTAACGGTATTTAAGGGAAGGTCTGGCACTGAGAAGATAAGGTGGGATTCCTGCCAGGGCCAGAGGAACAGAAGGATTTAAATGTGCCATTGGTGTGGATTTGTGCTTGCTTTTTTCCTCTCTCCGAGAAACTTAAATCATGCTTCCGTTAAAAAGATCTGGCAGCCCAACCAGCATTATCTCTTCCCCCATGCACCTACCCACCCCCAGTGTGTTGTGTGTTTGTAACAACTTCTTGGAGCAGAAAACTGGGCAACCGTGGGTGGAGATGGCTTCATCTGTCGGCTTTTGTTTTATCATGCAGCTGATTAAAGGTCTCCAATTTCTAACAAAAAGCAGGAGAGGGTTCCTACTGATGACTTCGTTAAGTCCTCCCATGGGTCAGTAATGACCTGGTGCTACACCTTCATCTTTTTAAGTCCCGGCACTTCAGTGTCTGGACCAAATGAAGGGATTCAGCCTCTTTCCTGGCTCAGTAGTCTAACGGAGTTTCCTAATAAGTGGAAAGATATAAACACCGTCCCCTGCCCCCCCCCCCCCCCCCCCCCCCCCCCGCTTTCCACAACAGCTTAATGTCAGAGTCCCTCAAAGTATGGAAAAATTAGAAAAATTTCTCGCTTCTGAAAAGTTTGCCCCGAAACTCTGCAGCGTCCTCTGCTCCGGCCCCTCTGCAAGGGGCTTCTCCGGCTGCAACAAGTGATGGATTGCTGAGATCGGTATAAAAATGCTGCTGTCCCCGGGAGGACGGAGAGGCTGGGCTGGAGAACCGCACCAGAGCCTTCCCTGACTAACAAAATGCGCTGCAACCCCCTAAACGCAAGCGCGGCGCCCATGGAGGTGACTCGGCGGCGCTTCTCCTGTTGAACTGCCGCCTGACTGCCAAGTGGCACCACGTGCAACGGCCTATCCGGCTGCCTCTCCTGCCCGCCCACCCCCTGCGGCCAGCCAATCACGAACGCGCGCAGACCAGTCACGGAGGCGCGCTGGCCACGCCCTGCCCGACACCCCCACGTGGCCACTCGGGCAAGCCGAACGCGCAGCCTAGTTTGCTGTCGTCGCCCGGCTACCCCTTATTGGCCGCCCCGTCCAGTGGGCGGGCCCGCGGGAGGGAGCCGCCTATGGGGCCGCGCTGCCCCGCCCTTCCCGGCAGCGGGGTGGGTTGAGGCGCGCCCAGGTGGCAGGTGCGGTGGCGGCGGCTGCTGCTGCTGCTGCAGGTGCGCTGGCCCTTGCAGCGGAGGCGGCGGCCCATGGAGCCCGCGGAGGCCGGAGCAGGGGAGGCGGCCCCGGGCCCGGCCGGCGTGCACGAGGGCTGGTTCCGCGAGACCTGCAGTCTTTGGCCCGGCCAGGCCCTGTCCTTGCAAGTGGACCAGATCCTGCACCACCGGCGCTCGCCTTTCCAGGAGATCCTCGTCTTCAGGAGGTGGGGGGCGGCTGCTGCGCGGGATAGGGGATGCTGCATGCTGGACAGGTGCTCTAACCACTAGGCTGGGAGGCTGTCATGCTCTTCCTGCTCGCGGGGGGCGTAAGGAGGGGGAAGGCCGGGAGTGGGCCGGGTTCGAGCCCCCGGAAGACCTTGCCAGGCGCAAGACTCTGCACAGCACCGCTGGTTGTGAACCACGGGTCGAGAGATGGAGCTGTCCTGGGCCATTCGGTTCAGCAGCGTCCCCCATCCCACCCCTGATTCCCACGTCCCATCACCACCATCATCTGTGCAGGTGAACATCTGGGGCTGCTAGTTGTTGTGGGCTTTCCAGGCTGCGTGGCCGTGGTCTGGTGGATCTTGTTCCTAACGTTTCACCTGCATCTGAGTCTGGCATCTTCAGAGGTGTATCACAGAGGGAAGCGTGTTACACACTGTGTAGGTACAAGATCTACCAGACCACGGCCACACAGCCCAGAAAGCCCACAACAACCAGCTGTGAAAGCCTTCAACAAAACATCTGGGGCTGCCTTCAACTTCTTTGTGCTGTATTGCTGGCTCTGGTTGGCAGCAGCTGTCCAGGGCTTGGTAACCAGGTGCTGCGGACTGAAACCTTCCAGGTGTAAAATGGGCTTGATGCTTATCTGGCAGCACTGATGGCCACCTGCTGTCCAGGCCACTGTCACCTTGTTCAACAGCATGCATCTCCTGCAAAAGAGGCAGTGGCCCCCCACCCCACCTTGGTGAAAATGGACCTGTTGTTACCTCTCTTGCCCTAGTACTCCCCTCGCTTCCTGCTACTGTCCCAAGCCAAAGGGAATGTGTGCTGTGTTCTGTCACTGGACATGGGGGGGGGGGGGGGGGGGCTCTCCCCCAAAGAATGAATAGGTTCAACAAAGAAATACAGAGATCCTGGAGTTCACATGCTGATGTCTACAAATGCAGATTGATGTTTTGAGACTTTAATAGGGGGAAGGTCTGTCCTGGTCCCGTCATCTCTGTTTCTTTTGCCCCTGCAGCAAAACATACGGGAACGTGTTAGTACTTGACGGTGTTATCCAGTGTACAGAGAGAGACGAGTTTTCGTACCAAGAAATGATTGCCAACCTGCCTTTGTGTAGCCATCGAAATCCACGCAAGGTGAGCCTGTGACAACGCCTCATAAGAAGAGTCCTTCTTCTGAGGATTCTGGTGCAGCTGCCATCTGGAAAATGGATAGTGCAAAATCAAAATTGTGTAGTTCTGGATTGCAAGGGAAGATAAGCAGGAAACAGACTTTAGCACCATGCAGTGTTGTGCAACTGGAATCCTGGCGTAGCCTTCTTCCTTGTCTGATACCATAACCCAGGGGTGTCTGACTCTGGTGCCCCAGATGTTAATGGACTACGATTCCCATCAGCCCCTGCCAGCTTGGCCAATGCTGGCAGGGACTGGTGGGAATCGTAGTCCATGAACATCTGGGGCGCCGGACGCCCCTGCCATAACTGAACATGCTACAGCAGCCATTCTCAACCAGGGTACCGTGAGCATGTCCCAGGGGTACCACGGCAACACTACCGCCCTCCCCCCTCATTTTTTGTGGTGTCTCCCACCAGCGCCAGCAAGGACATGGAGCTGGCCCATGAGGCAGGGCCTGCCACAAGGTCAGCAGCCACCACCACCACCACCACCACCACCCCCCCCAGTGCTTCCCTTCACCCTGGGAGGGGAAGGTGGGGGGTGTGGCAAACAGGGGCAATGGGAGGGGAAGGTGGAGGGTGGCGGGAGGGGTACCGTGAGATATGAAGAGTGAGATCAAGGGTACCCTGACCTCGAAAAGGTTGGGAAACACTGCTACAGTAATCACTTTTGTCGCAGATGCTGCTTTTGTGAATTAGGTTGGCTGTGATTATGCACTGACTAGAAAGAAGATTGTGTTCAAGTGTGCGCGGGTGCAAGAAGACTTCACACAAATGTGCTGGGGCACTCTTGTGTATTTCCTATAGCTGCAGCCCCAACCAACTTGCCAGCTCCCTTTTGTCCTTGGGGATACCTTGGTGGGATGCCCCCCGCATTGATTTTGCTGTTCTCTTGCTGCAGGTGCTCATAATCGGCGGTGGTGATGGGGGGGTCTTACGGGAAGTGGTGAAGCACCCCTCCGTGGAGTCGGTCATTCAGTGTGAAATTGACGAGGTGGGTCTCAATGCATGGTGGTTCCACATCGGAGCTAAATCTCAGCCGGATGAAAAAAAACATAGATTTGTGATTTTTAATTATTTATTCGAGCCAGGATGTATCCATCAGCAAATGAGAACAGTTTTGCTGAGTACCTAGAACTCTGCAGACTTGGTGCTAGATCTGTAGTTTGGGGAAAGGAATTCCCCTAGCACGAGCAAGCCCTGTAGCCCCAAAGCATAATATTGCATCAGTTTGCAAAGAAGACTTGGTTTGGGTGGAGCAGGAAGTGAAGTCTTCTTCAGTGAGTGTGCTTCTAGGGCAAAGTGTGAGACATTCACTTGGCACTAGATGTTGCCTAGCAAAGACAGTTCCGGGAAGGAATCAAGGCTCCAGGGCAGGGATGAGTCGGGGATGGGTTTTCCCATCAAAGGCCTTTGAAGCATGCCGGAATTCAGGCAGCCGCAGCCCTAACAAATAAGGAACGAACTGTGAAATGAACAGTTGGGTCTCTGGCAAAATCTTTGCAGGCAGTTTGAGTTGTCCCTGGCCCTGAGAGCATGGATCCAGCCACAACATAGCCAAGACAAACTTCAGCAATTTTGAGCATGTTCAGGACTGGCGGCGGCAGAGGATTGGCTTCCTCAGTCCCTCAACCACGCTGTGGACTTTGATAATATAAAGTGTGGACAATATGGACACACTCTATCGGATATAGGAGAATTGCCAAACTGACCCTGTAGAAAAGCTGGGGAAAACACGTTACACCTGGCCCTAGTGAGGGCCCATTGATGCTTAGGATCAGGTAGCTGCTACGTAGCCATCTTGCCAACCTCCGAAATGATGCCAAAGTATAAAGAGGAGAATGTTTTTCTTGCTTGGCTCAGAGTCAGAGTTGTTGCTCTTGATCAAAGAGTCTTGTTTTAATTTCCCTTAATATTTCTTGAGGGCCCAACATAAGAAGGGCCTCCAGTGATAAACCAAGAGTGGTGAGTTTGCCAATAATTGTCCTCCACCTTTCAGAAACGTGGAGATCTGGTAAGGCACTCTAGAGTAGGCTACTGAACTCAGCACGAAAACATAAAGTTACTCTTATCGAAATGCTTGAACGTATTTTGCTCAGCTGCCCAAAATACAAGCTTTTTAGGGATGCTTTATTACTTTGGACCGTACGTAACTGTTCTCTAAAAGCGAGCATTATAAAACTTACTGAAGAGTAATGATCCTGTGGTGCTAGGGAAAACAGCCCAGTTTTTTTCTTGCAGGTCCTGATGGTAAGAGGTGTCTAACCTATTTTGTCTTGATTTGTTTACGTTTCCCTGCTGGGACTTTTCTGGTATTCATGCCTAATAAAAGTTCTGCCGCTGCTATAAAGTGTGCAGGCAGGAGGCTACTTTAAAAATGTATTGACTTTTTCATGAGGATCTTCAGGGCGCAATGGGTTTAGCTTCAGGAATCTTTTAATTTACTCAACATGTTTTGCATATCACTCTGGATTTTTTTCAAGAAGGGAGTTTCCGTTGTGTGAACATGCAACCATTTCGGGGGGAAACGAGGCATAGCCCAGGGCATGCCCTTGCTGATGTGATGCTTTGCGTTGCTTTCTGAATTCCTGACTCCCGCTGCATTGCAGGACGTGATCGAGGCATCAAAGAAATACCTCCCGGGCATGGCTGTGGGTTACTCCAGCCCAAAGCTCACCCTGCACGTCGGGGATGGCTTTGAGTTCATGAAGCGCAACCAGGAGGCTTTTGATGTCATCATCACAGACTCCTCCGACCCCATGGGTAAGCTTTGCAGGTGACCCTGTTGCAGTGAACAGAGTCCTGTACCCGTTGTGATTGGGTGTGCAAAATGCATTGTGCGCCCTTTTCCTAAGCATCGGACATTTTCAGGGTTTGAAGCAGGCAGTGTATACCCGCTTCAAGGAAATGTTGAGACCCTCTGGCAAAGGTTGTGGTGTTTAGCGTGATGGCATTGATGGGGTTGATTTGTTGCCATTGTTCTTCCACTGTGGTAGCACAGGTCTGTGGGAGTTATTCGAGGTCTTCTGACTATAACTGAGACTATAACTGACTATAACGTGAGCAGCAGTGGCGCAGGAGGTTAAGAGCTCGTGTATCTAGTCTGGAGGAACCGGGTTTGATTCCCCGCTCTGCCGCCTGAGCTGTGGAGGGTTCTCTGGGGAATTCAGATTAGCCTGTACACTCCCACACACGCCAGCTGGGTGACCTTGGGCTAGTCACAGCTTCTCCGAGCTCTCTCAGCCCCACCCACTTCACAGGGTGTTTGTTGTGAGGGGGGGAAGGGCA
This sequence comes from Sphaerodactylus townsendi, assembly GCF_021028975.2. Classification (NCBI taxonomy): domain Eukaryota; kingdom Metazoa; phylum Chordata; class Lepidosauria; order Squamata; family Sphaerodactylidae; genus Sphaerodactylus; species Sphaerodactylus townsendi. The sequence goes on from NC_059440.1 coordinate 31,796,502, forward strand.
AGGAGATTGTAAGCCCCTTTGAGTCTCCTGCAGGAGAGAAAGGGGGGATATAAATCCAAACTCTTCTTCTCTTCTTCTTCTATAACCAAAACTCTCTTAACTTCAGTTTTTAGTCTCAGCAGTGGGTGCTTAAGTTCTTGAACTGTGCTGGGCCATTCAGATTCAATTCATCGGGGGCTTTCAGTTACAGCTGTGCATTTAAGCTCAGGCTGGGGGTCAGACAGGCTCTGAGGCTTTATAAAATTCAGCCTGTGCTGCTGAAGGATTCACTTATTTCCCACTATCGAGAGGGCCCTACTTCTGGATAGATTTCAACCTTTGTGTGTTTCCCTTTCTTCAGGTCCTGCAGAGAGCTTATTCAAAGAATCGTACTACCAGCTAATGAAGACAGCTCTAAAAGAAGACGGGATCCTCTGTTGCCAAGGTGACTTGGATGGAGCCAGCAAGTCAGTCCTAGAGTGGCCGTAGTGTCCGGGCATAGCATCAACATTGACCTTCCTGTATTTAAGCTCAATTAAACCACCTTGTTTAAAGTGGGGCGGGGGGATAATACCTTTAGCAGACTTGTTCAGGTTTTGCAAACCAAGGACAGTGATGGAGCCAATCCATCTCACGTTGGGTCCTCTCTCTCTCTCTCTCTCTCTCTCTCTCTCTCTCTCTCTCTCTCTCAGGTGAATGTCAGTGGTTGCACCTCGACCTCATCAAGGAGATGCGGCAGTTCTGCAAGTCGCTGTTCCCCGTAAGTGGTGGGAGTGCATGTCAATACTACTGCACCATCCCGACTGTACCTCGAGCGGCACAGATTCGGGTTTTCATGCTCTGCAGCAAGGGACCGCAGTATAGGGCATGGATGGCTGTTCTTGTTGTTAAGCTGGGCAAGACCAGTGTGGTTGGGATGCGTGGGCCGCTGAGTTCTTATGCGGGAGATGCAATTTAATACAAGGGAAAGCTGCTGAGCTTAGGGGCAGGGAGCAATCTTCGGGTTTTTGGAGCGTGATTCCAGGGTAGTGAAAAACACAGCAAGACTTACAGATTCCCCTGAAGAAGTGACTTGGCTGAAACACATAGGGAATTTTATCCAAGATATTTTTACCTGTTTTGCACCATTGGTCTTATTTGCAGTCTCCTCTGACTGGTGATGCACTTTTATTTTTCCATGGAGCAAAATCCACACATGTCTAGGCACCGTGGAACCAATTGCATATGATTTGAATCTCACGGAGGGGGCCAGGCTCTCTCCCCAGCCCCTGGAAGTGTCGGAAGAGTTAACTCAGCGGTTCTCAACCTGTGGGTCGTGACCCCTTTGGGGGTCGAATGACCCTTTCACAGGGGTTGCCGAAGACTCTCTGCATCAGTGTTCTCCATCTGCAAAATGGATAAATGTTAGGGTTGGGGGTCACCACAACATGAGGAACTGGATTAAAGGGTCGCAGCATTAGGAAGGTTGAGAACCACTGAGTTAACTGATCGTCAGTGGTGTAGCACCAAGGGGGCGGGGTGGGGCGCAATGCATTGACATGCCCCGGGTGCAGCCCCTGCTGACCGTCCCTGTGTTGCCGTGCCCTTCATGCTGTGTGGAGCCCTGTCCAAAGCCCGGAATGCGGAGGAGATCATAATGTCTTTTTGTGCATCATGGAGGGTCTGACAGAGAATTTCCCGCTTTCCTTCCCACAGAGCACAAATTTCAGGGAGCCTGTGCAGCAGCTTTCCCAGGAGCAAGTGGACGCCATGGGTCTTAAGTATTACAACTCAGACATCCACCGGGCAGCCTTTGTCCTGCCAGAATTTGCACGGAAGGTAAGGGGCGGGGAGGGCTTTATAAAACGATTGCTTGACCTGCTGCAAAGTGCAGAAACCTGGCATAATCCCTGCTTCCTGGTAGAGGATCAAGCTGCAACATCTGTCCTGTTCTGAAACTGGAAGGGTAAATGTGGTGCTGGCCTCTGCCTGTCCCTGCCGTCTTCCCAGCCTGATACGGTACAGCCAGGAGAATTGCTGCTGCAAAATGCCCACGGCCATACCACCCTGAACACGCCCAATCTCGTCTGATCTCTGAAGCTAAGCAGGGTACTTGGATGGGAGACCGCCTGGGAATACTGGGTGCTGTAGGCTGCTGCAGAATCAGGCCGTGAGCTTCGCACTCGTATCTCTCCTTCCCCATCCCAAAAAAGAATTCTTGAAGCCAGATTTCTCTGGTATGAGTGTATCGGGCCAGATCTTGTGCATTTCATCCATTCTGGATGTATATGTTGAAGCAGCGGCTTACTCGTGAGTAGACTACAATGCAATGCAAACAAGAACCAAAAGACACACAGTCACCAGTGCAGTTCTGTTTATTGCTAACTACTGTCAAAGTGCTCCGCCAGACCACAGGTGTTTCCAGGCACACATCACCCTGTGGTCTGTGCTTACTATATACAATTGAGGTGCCAATCAGGTGCCCATGTCTTATCTGTCTTTGCACACGGTTACACAGTTGTGCACACAGCCCTAATTATGCACACGGCACCTGCTGGAAGGAGGGTCCACCTGTCATCTAGATTTTGTCCATCTAAACACATGTTCTGACAGTATATGCTCACCAGACACACGCTCTGGTTATTTCCTGATTAGATTATGGCAGTGGGCTCTATGTGGGGCTGCCCTTGAAGATAGTTCCAAAGCTTCAGTTGATCAAAAACACTGCAGATGGGTGCTGGGCAAATGTGTACTGCAGGTGTTTATGGGGATATTCTGGCTCTTCCACTGAAAGCTCTGCTCCCACGCCGTTTGGGGTGTGTGATGAGGTTGCTGCTTTTGCTTGGTGGTTTTTGCCAGTTGTGGAGTGGTGGGAGATTCCTCCACTTGATTAAACAGGTTTGCCCTACCCAGACTGTTCTGCCAGAGTTCTCAGATCCTACCCCCAGTTCCCTTCTCAGACACCTCCTCTTCTTCTTCTGCAGGCTCTGAGTATGGTGTGAAAGCTTTGCTGGGGGCAGCTCTGACTCTCACCTCGGACTCCGGAGATTTCGAAGGCGGGGCTGGTGCACTGGTTTATCTCCTGCGAAGGCCTCTGCAGCTTCCTGTTGGCTCCCGGTCCAGCCAGCCCCTCTTTGTCAGCCAAACATTCCTTCCTACGATGTATTAAAAGACTTTGCAGTCGCGCCTGGTGGGACTTGGGAGAAAAAAGACCCCGCTCTGGGTCTCGCTGGTCCGTCGCTTCAGCTGTTCTTTCCAGGACTGGGGAAGTCGCTAAGAGCCTCTCAGCCTTAGCCGCTCCCCCCACCCCATACAGTATTTATAACTCACAAGCATTCTCTCCTCTTCCTGTTTCACCAGCCTGCTACCTGTCTGCGTGAAAAAATCCAGCACCTGGTTTTAAATATGCTGCTGTCAGTGTGGTGGAAAGTGGAGGGCTGGGATCGCACACACACACACACACACACACACCATGGTCTCTTGCTTCTGGCTTCCCTTCTCCATTTGCCCTAGGATGCACCCACCTCTCTGCCCTCTGTTTGGGCTCTTTCTGGCTCGCTTCCCCAGCACAGACCTTCTCAGCTTGACTGTGAGCCAATTGCTTCCTGGGGTTTGGGGGTCACTTTTTTAATCAGGTTGGTGGATGTTGTGGCTCTTGGGCATTACCCACAAGGGGAGTTGTGGCTGCTCCTATATTAAATGGTGATCACATTAGCAAAGGGTGGGCAAACCCTCCTGGGAGCCACGGGTAGAAGAATTGGGCTGACTTTCCGGCTGGGCTGTTTACGGCCAGGCCAGTGATACTGCTGATTGCTTTCCTTCTTTGTCGGTCCCCTGAAATTGCTGGGGTAATCATGTTTCCTCCAAGGCTGGGGCCTGAAAGTGAATCTCTCATCTTCATGTTCCCGAATGAGTTTAACAACTTGTCTTATGTCGGCATTTGCCCCTACAATGACTCCACGATTAGCAACAGTCGGCTATCAAGGGCAGAGTTTAAGGAGATACCAGCCCATTCTTTTGGGGGAGCTTTATCAGGGCCCTTATAGGCTGAAGAAAAAGTTTTGGCTGCTGTCGTTTTGGAACAGGTTTCTTTTTCCTGCATTTGTAAGAGGGAACAAAATGGAAAATTAAATATGTTCTGTGTAGCTTTGCCCTCTGCCATAACAGAGGGGGAGAAGGAGGTAGTCTCATTCGCTTGTTAAAGTTAATGGTGATGGGTGAACATGACTTTTTTTTTGGTCCTATCAGCTGCATGGGCAGGGGGAAAGAGAAAAGAGACCCCCTTCCTATGGTAGCTGTTTATGTTACCCCACGATTCCTGGACGTTCAACACAGCATTGCATATTCTGTTTACACTGGAATTTGGAATCACATGTAAAGTGCAAGATCATGAGAAAAAAAAGTCTGACCTAATTGTATTTTTTTTTAAATCTTCTTGGGGAGAGTCGGAGAGAGTGACCCAACTCTGGGGCCTGTGGTTTGCATGCACAAGGCCCCAAATTCAGTGCCCAGCAGCCCTACATAAAGGTTCTTCGAAGCTGAAACAGCGAACGACCGTCCTGTGCTGGAGGCTCTAGAGATGAAATTGACCCGCCTGGATGAATGGTCTGATTTCAAATAAAGCAGCCTCACAGATACATTTGGAAGCTGTTTATGTGAAGGACCCCAGTTTAGTACTAGGCAATGTACCACGAGGGTCTCGGATCCAGAGGGTTGAGTGAGGCTGTCCTTAGGTGGAGTAATATATACTCTGTTCCATAGAAAGATGATAGTAGGGTTGTGTATATTCCTCCACCACAGAACAAAGTAAGCCGGTAAGTACAGCAAAGTAAGCTTCTTTGCTGTAGAATGTTCAGACTGGGTCTTGGTGCCTACCTAGCCCTACTACTGGATGGGAACTGCTAGGCAGGCGCTGTATGCTACTGGGCAGAAACTGTTCCTAAGAACAACGCTTTGAGCAGTGTGTTTGGTCTATTCTAAACCGAGATGCTCCCCTTGTTGACTCCCATGGGCAAGATTCTGCTCAGGCTGGAACTGTGGAGCACTTCACACACATTATTTTCTTGTAATGTCATACATGATTAAGCATGTATAATGGCCATGAATCAGAAAACGTATGATACACTTTAGTACCTTTCAGAGCATTCCCCCCCCCCCCCCCAGCCATTATTTTGAGTGTTGGAACGTGCTGGGTCATCCAGTTTGGGATCAAATAGAAGGTCAGTCAGGGTTCCCCCCCCCCCCCCCATTAGGATATTTTCTAATTAATTTGTTTAGCCCATCTTTATTCCTTCTGTTGCTAGGCAGATTTTGGCCTCTGCCAGATGTTGTTTAGTCACTTGATGGCTGGCAAGACACTGGTCGAAAGGGGTTATTGGATGGCTGCCAACTGGGCAGCCGTCACCTTGTGCTCCCGGATCAGGGCCCATCCTACTTGGTAAGAGGGAGAGAAGCGGAATTTAAAAGCGGGTTTTGCAGGGTGGAAGGGCAGAAATTCAAATGCTACTTTGTTTACTGGGGAGAACTGACACCTTTGGAGGACAGCTCAGATTGCAACCCTCTCGATGCGGCCTTGAGATCTGTGAACGTCCAAACCACATGGCTGTTGAAAACAAGTCTCTTGGACTGACCCAGCCGATTTTCAATCTAATAGAGCGAGGAAACTAATTCAGGGCACAAGGTTTTCTCTTAGCCCGACGCTGAACCAAAACAGCAAGTCTATTTTATGTTCTAGATAAATTCAGACAGTTTTTTCCACTGCTATTTGCTGGGATCCCTAAGGCTGAAACCTCCATATTCCAAGGCAGTATATCTCTCTGCAGACCGGATGCTATGAAAAACTACAGGAAACGGCCACTGTCCTCGTGCCCTGTTAGCAAGCATTTGGTTGTCCACAGTTGGAAGCAGGAAACTGGATTCGAAGGTATCCACAGCTGCACAGTCTCCGTCGAATTCTTGGCAAAGAAAAAGGGCAAAACTGACAACACAGCCTGCTGCATATCCATTAAGTGGGGTGGCCAGGCGCGGAAGGAGCGTCCATTTTGCAAAACCTCTTCCATCTTCCAGCCTTGATAGAGCTCGAAATGCACGCAGGCAATAAACATGCCAATGAAAACTGGCCTCCTCCTCATTCTGAGATACTGATCCTGCCTGTTTGCAGAGCCCAGTGTTCCCATTGACTCAGGCAGCAAAGTAACTCTGCATTTGCAAAGAGAGAGGCTGCACAAAGGAGCAAACGGAAGCCCATGCGGGGCTGGAACGATATCCGGCACGTTCCTATTCCCAGAACTGTGTATAACAGGGGTCTGCAACCTGCGGCTCTCCAGATGTTCATGGACTACAATTCCCACCAGCCCCTGCCACCATGGCCAATTGGCCACCATGGTGGCAGGAGCTGATGGGAATTGTAGTCTACGAACATCTGGAGAGCCGCAGGTTGCAGACCCCTGGAGCATAATCATGATATTGTTACTGCGTGGCGTTCCACAATAGTTTCAACCAGGAAGTGCCTGCCTTTAACTCCACTGGTAACCTTCAAGCAGTCTTGGTGCGGCCTGCTTCTCCCTCTTATCCACAATGTGGCTGTAATAAGGTTGGCCTTACTGGACAAATGACCCATGCTAACTGTTGGGAGAAATAACACCTCGTGTGTGTTTTCCCTTTGCACATCGAGCAGAGTGCTCAGAGGCTGAAACACAGCGAAGCTTACCTGGACAACTGCATGGACGAGCTTGGGAGAGAGAGAGAGCTTAGGCACAAAAGAAAGTCAGAGTCGTTTGTAGTTTCTAATCTATTAAAAAGAGTATTTATTAGTGAACTCCATTCTGGATAGAAAGGTGGAGAGATAGGTTCACTAACTATCCTATTCTAGCTGGATGGAGACGGATACGCAGGAGACACATCCTCTCCCTAGGCATGGTGAAGGTAAGATGGAGAGTTCTGAGAAGAAGGCGGAAGCAAGGGAGGAAGTCCCTAAGAGTATCAGTCTACATCAAAGGAAAGGACCAGAATGATAAGAGTAAAGGTGACAAATTCCTAGGTCCTTTTCTAGTCACCGGCTGTCAAGTAAAAAAAAACCCTCTATAGGTTGAGGCAGGAAACAGCGTAAAGTCCCTTTCTTCCAACACTAACCTTAGGGTTGCCAACATCAAGGTGGAGGCTGGAGATCTCCTGCAGCAGAAGCAGCAGCAGCAGTCCCTGCCATTGCTTACGACGGCGATCGTTATAACGATCGCTACAACGACCATCGTTATACCGATTGCCGTTATACCGATCGTTATACCGATGGCCGTTATGACGAGGGCAGGTTCAGGGTGGCGTGGTGGGGTCGGCTCTCCCGACCACTGTGGGGCTGATTCTGCTCAGCTGCTGCAGCCGATCACGTGGGGGAGGGGTCCCCAGCCAGGCCAGGGGTGGTAGAAGTTTGGGGGCGAAAAGCAGCGTGCTTGAGAGGGGGATCTGGGGGTGGGGGTGGTGTCGTCCCAGAGTCCAGCCTCCCAAGCAGCAGCCCTGTTCTTCAGGGGGAGGGGAGGGGAAGGGGGCTGCTGCCGGCGCTGCCGTCTTGGAAAGGGCGGAGGGGGGAGGGCATTCCCCAGAGGCGGGGCTTGGTCTCCACCTGAAGCCAAGGACGGAATCCCCTCCCCGTCGCCTCCTGGCCAATGGGCATTTCTTTCACCTGACAGAGCGCGCCGATTGGGCCGTTGCTTTTCCTCCTTCTCCTCCCGCTTGATTGGGCGGCGGGGCCGGAAAACCGGAAGCGGCCGGGGAGGGGGGGGGGAGAGGGGGCCCTTCGGCAGGGACGGTGGCGGCGGCAGCTGGAGGTTCGTCGTCGTCGTTGGGGGGACTCTGGCCGCCCCTCCCCCGCCGCTGGGCCCTGAGGTGGACTGGGGAGGCCGCTCAGTGGGAGTGAGGCGTGCTCTGGCGGGGGGCTGGTGTGGGCGGTCCGCTCGCTTGCGGGGGGGGCAGCAGGAGGGGGCAGCTCTGGTCCCGGGAAAGGGAGGCGTGCACGGGGCTGATGCTCCCTAGCCATGCAAACATTTCCCCTCGACAGAAAGATACCACAATAGAGAGAAAGAGTCTTTCTTTTGCAACCAAACGGCCCCACCGAGTGTCAGAGGGATGAATTTGCAGCTCAGGTTGTGTTTTGTGTGCATTTTGTATAGATTTTGCACTCGAGAATTGCAGCCGACAGGTTCGCTGTACGTGTACATATTGCTTAGGGTGCTCATTGACTTGACGCACAGAGGAAGTTGAAAGGTGAAGTTGTAGGCTAGCATCTGTGCCAGAAAACAAAAATCAGGACCAAAACGATGGGATCCCCCATGCCCAATTCTTGCTCAGGTTAGAGAAAGACGTCATCACGAGGGGCAGAAGCATTGCAGTAAAACTTTTATTTGTTGAAACTTGGCTTTGAGTGAACAGGTGCAAGAAAAGTCCTGGTGGGTCATCGTAGCAAAAGCTGGAGGATGCAGCTGGTGGTGGAAGTGCATGGTCCACCCAGACCCAAGGAAAGAAGAATTACCAGGGCTAGCAGGGTAAAGGAGTCTTCCAGAAAATCCTGTACCAAGTGCCTCCTCACTAAGCCGGGCGTGAAGTGACCTCCCTGGAAAAACGCATTCCAAGTAATCCCGCAAAGAAGAGGCGTAGGACCTCACTCCTATCGGGCTCCAGCAGCACAGGAAAGCAAAAATGTTGGCCAGAGCAGGGCTTAGTGAGATTATGGTCTGTAAAGTAGATACACCGAATCACAGGAACAACACAGCTAGGGTCTTCTGCATGTTTGCCAGCGTAGAGGCGAAAAAGAGTGAATAGAGACAAATACCAAGAGGTGTTTGTACACAAAGCGCAAGAATTATAGGCTGTGCTTATGCAGTTAATACCTTAACACCTTGCTCGTTTTATGGCCTTGTAATATCATCATTCACAATCCACCGCCATTCCTCTGTGTGTGTGTTTCCGTGTGTGCATGTGTCTTTCTGTGTTTCCGTGTGTGCGTGTGTCCTTGTTGACTGATGTCTCACTTCATGCATGTGAAGTGGGCTTTAGACCCTGAAGGCTTGCACCAGCCGTGGTCTGTGGGTCTTGACTGTGCCCGCCACCACCCTCCTGGACTAATTTGACTTTTGGCTGCACCCCATGAGCTGGTCTGTCCCACAGAATTTTCATGGGAGAAGTTCAAGGATTCCTCAACAGGCAAACGAGTTCCTCCCAGGCCTTCACAAGGGCACAGGAAACACACAAACAGTCGCAAAACACGTTTATGGGCCCGTTGCAGATTCAGAGCCTTTAAGAACATAAGAACAAGCCAGCTGGATCAGACCAGAGTCCATCTAGTCCAGCTCTCTGCTACTCGCAGTGGCCCACCAGGTGCCTTTGGGAGCTCACATGCAGGAGGTGAAAGCAATGGCCCCCCCACCCATCCATCCTGGTTGACATAATTTGTATCACTGAAAAGACATTTGACACCGTTAAAATGCAGTAAAGGTGCATTAGAAATACACTGAGAAAATTCTTAAACTGAAAACAATGAAGTTCTTGCTAACCTAGGGCTCCTCTCCATACATGCTTCAGAAATTATGGGATGGACCCTTTCTACTAAGTCTTGGTCCAGAGACTTCTTCATCTGCACCAGCCATCCTTATAACCCAGTTAAACAAGGACGTTGAAATGTTTTATTTACTTACTTTCTTTATTCTCTGCTTTTCTCCCCAATGGGACAGAAAGCAGATTACATCATTTTCCACCTCACCTGTTTATCTTCACAACAACCCTGTGAGGTAGGTTGGGCTGAGAGGGTATACCTGGTTTGAGGTTACTCAGCAAGCTTCTGTGGTAAAGTGGGGATTCAAACCTGGATCTTCCAGATTTCAGCCTGAACCTCTAAACCTAATGTACAGTGGCTCCCTCCCTTTTTGTAAGCGTAGGAAAAGGTACTGATTGTCATGCTGATCCAACAGGTGTTATTAAAAACAGGAGAATGGGCCACCATATATGGGGAGTTTAGATCTTATCAGAACAGAAAGAAAGAAATAGCATGAGATAATTCTATTTTCCCCCCCTGGATACCAGAAAGTACTTGATCACATGAAAGGGAAACCTGGATCCAGTTCCATAAGCAGAGGGCGACCAGGCGATCTCCTGTTGAGGACTTCATGGGTTACCTGGGGTGAGTTGATAGTAATAATTGTCGGGAAAGACATCTCTGCTCACCTCTGCAGCACGTTTCCCAGAGGCTTCATGCAGATCACTCAGTTCCTCCTGCCGAGATCAAATGTTGCTAACAGGAAACAGACCCAGTGTCCATCCAGTTGCAACCAGCAACTGGACAGACCTCACCCCCAGGACCTCAGTTGTTTCAGACGGGTGCTGTGACCAAACTGGATTGGACTTGCTAGGATGACCTTAAACACCACACTTCTGCCATTGCAACCTGTTCCCATTTTGCTCCACCCAATACTAATTCATCATCGTTTGTTTTCAACTGTCCAATGTGTTCCACCCCAGCAACTTCAGGGCCAGGGTGGGCTAAAAATGCATATAAATAAATAAGTAAATAAATGATCCACCAAACTCAACAGCTGGGACTGGAAAACTGTTGACAAAACAAAATGCAAGGAAGGAACATTAGTTTATCCCCCTTTGATCTGGCCCCTTTGGGAGCATTTCTTTCACCCGGCTTGCCCAGTCGTGTTCCTTCTACCCACCTGGTCACACTGGGTTTTCCTAGCAAATATCAACAGCATTAGAACGAGCAGGTTGGTCAGCAACTTCATGATGGCACCTGGCTCAGCAGAGATACGCTCCAGAGGTTTGTCCATCTCAGGTGGAGCCTTCTGCCTTCTTATATAGGATGCCATCCATCCATCCATCCATCCATCCAATCAAGGAAGTGTCCCAACTGTCCAGGTAAGCATCTCATCAGGAACTGTTCTCTGCCAGGGCATTCAGTGCTCAGTAAATTTAATGGGCACACCATTTCCTCATCATGCTTGACTGTTTTCATCTTTCCGCATGGCCAGCAGCAGATCTTTCCAGAGTCCTGGTCTGCTACCAGGCTTAGCCGCCAAGACCAGAAGAATAGTGTCCTACTCTTTCTCCACCCTGAATGGAACCCTGTAGAAAACCTCTGAAGTCCTGCATTGTTTTTACACCACGGAAATTGGCTTTTACAAGACCACATGGTTAATTTCCAAGAGTGATCGGGTGGGAGTCATCTCCCTCTTTGAGGTCTAGAGGAAGAGATGCCATAAAAACCCTGACAGGAGACTTAAGAGCATTCATTCATTCATTCATTCATTCATTCATTCATTCATTCATTCAGACTTCAGGAGACTTTAGTTTTTTTCTAAGATACAAGTCATGCTTTCAACTGTATTGCTTTTTATATACTTGGAACTGTTTAGAGCTGGGAGAGAATCCTGTTTGCATTTTCTTTTCTTTTCTTTCTCTTTAATAATTTTTTACAAAACTCAACTGTTTGAGAGTATCTGGATCAAGGACCCTGTTTCTTGGTACGTTACAGGAAAAAGGGCAAATCCCCCTTTTCCTTCACAAGGGCAGAGTGGACAGAGCCAGCAGGCACACACCTAACGGTCTTCAGGAGACCCTGTCAAAAGCAGTTAGTTTTTGGAGGGAAAAATAAGATCGTTTCACAGAGCTAACAATATTCCCTCGGGTGGCAGCGAGAGTAGGTCTGGTCTTGTAAAAGCCAATTTCCGTGGTGTAAACACAAATACAGTTTACATCTTTAATGAGGGGCAAAAGCTTGCGTTGTTTACGACCTAGCAACACCAAGGAAGACCAAATGTTTGCTACACTGGATGAATGATTTCCAAGTAAACTTAAGGAATACATACACTTTCTTCAAAGCCCCTAGACTGCCTTATTACAGTGGTGACTTGGGGTGACGATCCACTTACCATTACAGTTGGACTCTGTGGAGTGCTCATTCAACTTGCAGGAGTGGGAAGGAAGATTTCTGCTCTTAGAAGGCTTGTAATTATTTGGAAATGCTGAGATGGATCTTCATCTACCACAACGTGGTGGTGAAGTCCTGAACTTGAGATGCAGAACTTCAGAGGTTTTCTATGGGGTTCCATTCAGGGTGTAGAAAGAGTAGGACACTATTCTTCTGGCCGTGTCACGTACCAGCCAAGTGAGAGCTCAATTGAAGGCACTTGGTCTTGGTGGCTAAGCCTGTTAGCAGACCAGGACTCTGGAAAGATCTGCTGCTGGCCATGCGGAAAGATGAAAACAGTCAAGCATGATGAGGAAATGGTGTGCCCATTAAATTTACTGAGCACTGAATGCCCTGGCAGAGAACAGTTCCTGATGAGATGCCTTCCTGGACAGTTGGGGCACTTCCTTGAGATGGATGGATGGATGGATGGATGGATGGATGGATGGATGGATGGATGGATGAATGAATGAATGAATGAATGAATGAATGAATGAATGAATGAATG